>NW_010296153.1:15462-15808 GCF_000700745.2 Antrostomus carolinensis | reverse complement strand
GTTTTTTTTCCCCAGCCATATTGTGTTAAAAACAGACGTGATTTCCATACCGAGCACGGGAATCTGTCACCACATGCAAAGGGAGATTTATTGGTTTGAAATGAATCAAATTTATCTCGCGGACGCATCCTTCGTGCCTGTAGTTGGGGCTGAATGTAAATTCCCCCTAAAAAGAAGTATTCCCAGGACCTGGGGAAGATGAGGGAAGAGCCGGTAAATCAATGTCACTCCAAGACAAGTCGGTGGTTTAGGGGGTTTTTTTGGTTTTGTTTTTTTTGGGTTTTTTTTTCCCCTTTCATCGGCTGCAATAGAGATAGAGATGAAGGAAAAAACCAGAGGAGAGAGA
>NW_010296153.1:14820-15424 GCF_000700745.2 Antrostomus carolinensis | reverse complement strand
CCCCGGGGTGTGGTGTCCCCCCCCCCCCCGCCGTACCGGGGCGGGGCGGGTGCCGGGGGGGACACGGAACGGTTCCCCGGGAGAAGCTGCCCAGCTCCGGCTGCCCGTGCTGCGTGTGAGCGGCCGGAGCCGGGCACCCCCCGCCTGACTCGGACCGGGCGGAGGAGGGGTCGGTGCTTCCGAAGAGAATCCAAATTCCTCCTCCCTCGACTGCTGGTCATGTCCAGGCTGCCTTTTGCTCAGGGGATGGGCCAGATCCTGGCCGTGAAGGAATTTGCCATCGCTTAATTAAAAAAAATAAAAAATAATAATAAAAAAATACTAAAATAAAAAAATAAATTAAAATTTAAAAAGGAAACAGAAAATTTGCAAACTTTCTTTTTTTCCTTTTTTATTTATTTTTTTATTATTTTTTTTTTAAGCGGAGCTTATTCCCGCTCGGGAAGTAAGGGGTGGGATGGGAGAGGAGAAGGGTGTTCAAACTGGATTAGATGCTCTGCCTGCGAGTCAAGGCTGTGGTGTGCTCGCCCCTGTATTTCTCTCTCTCTCTCTCTCTAGCTCTGTGTGTGTGTGTGTGTGTGTGTGATTCTCATAACCCGACACT
>NW_010296153.1:14485-14779 GCF_000700745.2 Antrostomus carolinensis | reverse complement strand
TGCCTGAGGAAAGGAAAAGGGATATGGAACCAATAGCTTCTCCTTCGCTGGTCTCATTAATATGGAGGAAAAGAAGGAAACCAATGAGGACGATCAGGAGGAGGGGTTTATTTAAATTAAGTTTCTTAAATCAAGCACTTTTCCCCCACACACACTTTTTCTTTCCTCTTCCTCTCTCCCCCAAATCCTCTTTCTCCCTGACACCCAAGAACTGTTTCTGCTGTCCCAGAGATTTTATTTATTTTCTTAATTAATGTGACAGGGTCAGTAAAACACGGTGATGGGAGGGAGGAT
>NW_010296153.1:0-14425 GCF_000700745.2 Antrostomus carolinensis | reverse complement strand
GGAGGGGTGGAAGGGAGGGTGAAGGGAGGCAGTTTCTCCCTGAGCTGCAGAAGAGTTGATTGCAAAGAAAAGCAATAAAGTAGCTGGAGTTGGCAGGGAGGGGAACTGAGAAGAAGCAGAGCAGGAATTTCACCTGGAAGCAGCATTTTGCAGATGTTTTTTGCAGGTTGCCCATGACCAAGAGGAACCCTCTGAGCTTAAGGAAAGGATCTCCTCACCCTCCCACAGCAGACAGACACACCCAGGAAAGGAAGCGATTGCACAGGAACAGCAGCATCTGCACTGTCCTGCGTTTCCTCAGAGCTACACAGCAACAGAATCCCTGTGACAGCAGGCCAGGAGTGGTACCTGTTGCTGGAAAACCAGTGGAGTGGAGTAGAGAGGGCTGAGATGATTGGTGAGAAGGGAAAGGATGTCTAGCTGGTTCCTTTGACGTGTATCTGGAAAATAGCTGTGTAGCTGGTTCCTTTGACATGTATCTGGAAAATAGCAGAATGGCACATGCTGGTTCCTTTGACGTGTATCTGGAAAATAGCAGAATGGCACATCCCCTGCAAGGTAAGTGCACAAAAGCATCCAGACACTGCTCCCTTCTGCAGAGAGTAACACTCAAGGGAAAGCTCTCCAGACATGGAAAACAATTGCTAAAGGAATCCGAAAATCTCTAGTAGGCCTAGAGGAGTCCTCTGCCAATGAAAACACTTGGTACCATGTTGCTTTTCCTGCTGCCAACCAGCCTGCTCTCAGGCCCCACAGATCCATGTCAAGAACTTGAGATGATGAATGCCTGGATCTTTACACAAATTCTGACACCTGTGCTCTAAGAACAGCTGTCTGTTGATGAGGTTCTTCTAATTACCCTGAAATTTCATAACACCTGGGATACTGATGCTCTTCCTATTGTGTCAGCCTTTTCCTCTGCTTATCTTTTACCACTTCCCCTTCATTTTCTGCATATCCCATCTTCCATTTCCCTTAGCATGTAAACTCATTGCAAATCCTCCTTGCCTCTACCCTCCTCCCACATTAAATGAAGGAGAAAAAAGGCAATTTAGTCATAAAAACAACTAAATCCATTACCTGTCCAGCATGAAAATCCCTGACCCATTTAATTCCTTGTATGTTATAGTCCCTGTGGCTCTTAGTCCAGGTGCAGGAGCCTGAGGGAACATAGCTCCACAACGGAAGCACTAGACCAGACGGCTCTGGTCCCAGTGCCTTGGCACAATAACAGTCCCATGGCTGCATAGATGCCTTCTCTTAAAAAAAAATAAAGTAACAAATATGAACAAACCCGTTGTGAATTTATTCATCTCTTATATTTATTACAGCACCACGGAGCAGACCAAAGAATCAACTGGACTTCAAAGCTTTCCTTTACACGTTTGCCTCCAGTTGTGCCACCTTCTTTAGCTACATCTCACAGCATTCAGTAAATCCAAGGGGAAAAAGAAAAGAAAACAAACAAAAGATGTGGATGTTTACATTGTAATCCCCCTGTGCACTCTATATAGACATTAAAGAGAGAGAGAGACACTGTTAGGATGTCATCCCCTGCACCTCCTTTATATGCCTACATAGTATAAAACACCTGGCTAGATTTTTATAAGTATAAAGGGAGCCAAGACTAACTAAATCAGATGTAGACAGCTATTTGTTAGTCAGATGTATCTCATCAAGCCTTATTTTTCTGCATCCTAAAGGGTAAGATATAGGGCAAAGAATCCTTCACAGCAAAATGTTTGTTCTTCCCATGAAAAAAGCATCTATGTTCACTCTGCAGACTTAAAATACCTCTTCCTCCCAAAAAAACCCAACCGAACAAAAAAAAACCCCAACACAACAAAACAACCAAACCCCCAGCTGTCTCCCCTAAAAATTTCCAGAATTTAACGCAGATCTACCTCAAAAACCAGAAGCCCCACTATGAAATGTTTTCTTGGGTTGCTAAGCATGGAAGAAGCCTCCCAGTTGTTCAGTTATTATGTGCTGCTCCAACATCTGCTCCTTTTCTTTCCCAAGAGAAAGGCAACAGGCCAAAAGAATCATCTGGTGGCCCATATCCAGCCACAGTTGGACTGCCTTAGATGATCTCAGCTGATATTCATATCAGGTTTCCTACTGAAGTAGGCAAGAGAACCTAAGAACTTTGTTCTCTAAATAAGACAATTTTCTTTAGGAGAAAACAATGGAGCCATTTTCAGGCAAACAATGTTTTATTATTACCCTCATGGGCAGTCTATTAAATAGATCTTCATTATTTAGGTGTGTAAAGCATAATAGCCATTTTCTTGGCTAGCAGGAGAGACTGACAGGGGCAGGAGAAGGCTTCCTGAGAGAAAAGTGTGAGTTACTGCTAAATGACCTAGACAGCCATCCATCTGTCATCTGACATAAGGGCAAGACACTGCCAAACCGGCTGCAAAAGTGTTTGTTGAGAATGGGTTAAAGGTATTTTGTTAGAAGGTCCTTGTCCTCTTATTTTATTTTGACACCTCAGGTGTGATTCTATTGACCAAACATCTAAGTCTGCCTGATCAGCCATTTCTTCCTCCATATTAAATTCAGATCTTACCAGTGCAGTCACTGGAATATAAGGCATGATCCGTCTCAGCCCAAGGAGATAAAGAAACTGCTTGGAGGAACTGTGTCCTAAATGTGTCTGTTTCCCTCTGCTGACACTAGAAACACCAGGAACAAGCCCACCTTGTCAACACCCACGAAGTAGACCTTTAAAGTGTAATGAGAATAATCTCTCTTTCACTATTGGGTCTGATAGGCCTGAAATATTGAGACTCATCCAGTTGGCTTGTTCTCCTCTGCTAGGACAAGAACCACCCTGAGGTAGTGCCACAGTCTCCCATCCAGATCCTATTGACCTGCAGATCCTCTGATGTGATGACCAGCTGTTCCAGAGATAAAAAAAAGACCTGGAGGAAAAGAAAATTCCCTGTGCTCTAGCTGAGATGTGAGGTTGAGAAATACCTCATGCCAGATGGGATCCTCTGTTCTACATACTTCTAAGTCACTTCCTACCAAACAGTAGATTTCTAACAGTCAGAGACATCTCCTAGTTCCTGAGGACAAGATCTGGTGGAGGTAGAGAGTGGGCGAAGTTATGGAAATGATCAGAAAACATAAGTTTTCTAGTTATGGAAATGAGCTGTACAGTTTTAAGACATTTCTACTAGTAGAATTGCATCCACAGCCAGGGAAGATGCAGTATGTTAAATATGAAATATGTTAAATTCCCAGCTGCTACGGTCAACTGGGACATCCTTGGTGTGTAGACAAGTGTCTACATCACTATTTTGAAAGGCAGTAACTCAAAGTGTGAACTTAAAGAGTGGTAGGTGTCCTGTTGTGTGCCTACTCTTACCTATTAGTAAACATGAGGTACTTTAGCCCACAGAGATGTGTACCTAAGGACACTGGAAGGTGGCATAGCAGCTGTCAGTGAGAAGCTGAGGTGGTGTAAATTCACTCACAGCTGGCTGGACAGGAGGCTGTTGATCTGGTTGTCCTCAAAGGGAATTTAAAGGAATCAAACCCCTTGATTCCTGTATCCAGCCTTTCCTTGCCTCCCACAGTTCTGTAGTGAGGTTTATTGGAGAACAGTTGCAGCACTTTCCCTCACCATCTCCCCTCTTTTCCCTCACACATTCTGCTGCAGAAGATGCTGTAGTTGACTAATTAGAAAAATGAGGGGAGGGAGAACACACATTAACCTTGGTTTGCAGTGCATGGAGGTAAGGCTAACCTGCCTCTGATTTGGGCTTTTGCATATACAGAAATCACCCACCAGAAGCTGAGAATGACAGGAAGGTATGTTCTTCTAGGAAGCTTGTAGGTCAGCTCTAAAGAAGGGCATGTGTATCCAAGTGATGGTAGCCACACCTTACCTTGACCAGCCTTCGCAGACTGACACATAACGAGGTACATCATCGCAGGAACAAAGGATGGGAGTCAGACTGCAGATTGCCAGGTGAATGTAGGTATCTACATGTGAGCTAAGTGCTATGTTGTCACCATAGTTGAGAGAGATCTAGTCATTATAGTTAGTGAAGACTAGGGATATGCTGAGCTCACCCTACCATAGATACTTGCATAGAAGCACAGAACCATAGAACAGTTTGGGTCAGAAGGGACCTTAAAGCTCATCCAGTTCCAACCTCCCTGCCATCAGCAGGGGCACCTTCCACTAGACCAGGTTGCTCAAAGTCTCATCCAACCTGGCTTTGAACACTGCCAGGGAGGAACATCCACAGCTTCTCTGGGCAACCTGGGCCAGTGTCTGACCACCTTCACAGGAAAGAATTTCTTCCTAATATTTAGTCTAAACCAACACTCTTCCAGTTTAAAGCCATTACCTCTCATCCTGCCACTACACTCCCTGATAAAGGGTCCCTACTTATGTTTCCTGTAGGCCCCCTTTGAGTACTGTAAGGCTGCTATAAAGGTCTCCCTGGAGCCTTCTCTTCTCTAGGTTGAAGAACCCCAACTCTCTCAGCCTGTCCTCATGGAGGAGATGCTCCAGTCCCCTGTTAATTTTTGTGGCCCTCCTCAGGAGCCACTCAAGCAGGTCCCTATCTTTCTTATGCTGGGAACTCTAGAACTTGACGCATTACTTTAAGTGGGTCTCACAAGAGCTGAGTAGAGGGACAGAATCACCTCCCTCAGCCTGCTGGCCCACACTTCTTTTGATGCAGCCCAGGATGTGATTGGCTTTATGGGCTGTGAGTGAACACTGATGGCTCATATTCAGTTTTTCATCCACCAGGAATACTACTCTCAAGTGCTTCTCCATATGGCTGGATGTGACCAATCAAACAGCTCTCTGGACTCTGCTGGCTCATTTAATATCTGTAGCTTAGGTAACATTTAGGTAGCAATCAATTGCCTAGAGAGACGTGTCCAGTGGCTTCTGAGATGCCCTAGAGGACTTTCTCTTGGACCAGCTGCTGCTCCACAAGACCATGGATATGCTGCAGCTCCTGTATTATAACTACTAGTCTCGAGGGAAAGTGGAATGTTTTAGAATCACATGATCTACTAATAAAGTGTATAGTTCAAGTGACCAATGCAAGGTTCCGGTATCTTACTCTTCTTGAAGTCAAGAGTACAGTTACCAACAAACTCAGAGTTATTTTCCCTATTTAACCTATCTACTCTTTCTGCCCAAATTGGCATGAGGGCAGAATTTGTTCTTTCTTCTTCTCAGGTAAATAAACTAAAGATGCCCTCTGACAAACTCTTGTGATTCATGATCAGCTGTTTAAAGAAATTATATTGAGTGATTCATCTTTCCAGTGGAAGTTACATCCCCACTAAAGGGAGTCAACAGAAGGATATGAGCTATTGTGACAGAGAGAAAATGGGCAAAGTAGTAATGAGCAAGATACAGCAGGAGGTCAACAAGAGGATTAAATGTAGAGCATGAATTGGCTAGATTAGGATTCTTCAGCTCTCAACAGAGACTACTGAGGTTTCATTTCAATACTTTCTAAATGAAATGTTTTGGCAGTTTGCATTTTGATATCTTTAACAAAATGTTTTAATCGATTTGGAAATAAATTTTGTACTTTTTTTTCAGACTGAGTGGCAAAAAGATGCTTCAAGCTGGTATGAAATTACAAATATATTTTATATAAATGTGTTTTATAAATATATCTATAAATATATGCTTTATAATTTAATATATAAAATACTATTCCGATCTTAATTGAAAGCTCCAGTGTTCTTACAGTTCTATTTCTCACTTCTCTATTGTTATGTGGCCAAGATCCATCCTACTGCATCTTAAACATTTAGGAGAATGAGTTTTCTAGGACTTTCTTTGCTTTGTCATCTCTGTTTCTAGAGATAGATCCCTCCTGTGATTGTCAAGGTACTTCTGAAACATCCTTGTCTGCTCACTATTAGAAGGAGCTCACAGTGTCTATACTCTAAATTGCACTGAAGTGACTTGGGTTGTATGGGACAACTATGGTTATCACACATACAATCCAAGTAGTACTTTCAGGTATGAGTATTATTATTGAAGAGAAAATTATTTGCAGAGGTACCAGCTGTAAAAGAAGGTCTCACATGTCATCAGGCATGAACAAATAACATCCAAGTAATACTTTTAGTGGTGAGATTTCTAGCAGCTGAGCTATCCCCTTCTGAGACAGATTCCTATCTCTCAAGTGTTTTAATTCCTTGAATGTAGTCCATTACTCTATCCATTTTTTGTAATTATGATCTTTAAAACATTTTTGAGTGGAAAGCACTCAGATGTCTATATTCAGTCAACACCAATCTTAAGAAAACTTTGCTTGACTTTTAGTTGAATTTTGAAACAGTTCTGTTCCTTGATTCTGTAAACAAATGTCTCTGTGTGTGTATTTAAGGTTCAATATCTACGCTAAACTGCAACACAGTCTTCAAATTTGACCCACCAAAAGTTTTGTAGAAACTCTAGCAAGAACAATAGAATTTGGTTGAGTTTTGAGCTTCTAATAAACAAAATGAAGGCTCTCTAAGTGAGCATTCCTTAATTTCAACCCCACTTCACCCTCTTCCTTAATGAGATTAGGGACTTTTTTGCTGCTTTTTGCATGAAGAATGAAGGGATGAGAAACATGAGTAGCATAAATAAAAAGAACCAGATGTGGGAGGATCTTTGTTTTAGGTGGTAAGAGCTGTCTAGTCATGCAGATGTAACCACAGTATGCTAATGTGAGGAATGCTCCATCAGATGGTGCTAAAGGTGAAGGGAGACAAATATCAAAATGAAGGAGATAATTTACATCTTCTACCACACAGGTCTATGCTGTTATCCAGGAAGTTTTCCCATGTCCTTGATGAAGCATCTGGAAGTTTCTCTCCTTCCTAAATCTGGATAAAACTGGAACCGGAGGAGAGACCAACAATAGTTACACTGTGTCTCCATACTTGGCATTCACTAAAGGAAACTTATGTTATTTTCTGACAGCACCATTTTCTTCATCAGATGGCAGGAGGAATAGATATGCAATGCCTCAAAGAGCACAAGGTACAAACAGATGCATTACTTCTTACAGGAAACAAAACTGATTATGAGAACCTCCAATACAGCAAGATTGTAGAAAAAGTCTGTTGTTCAAACCACACTTCAGGCCCATGATGAGCCTATGAACCTGCTGTTGTCATATCCAAAATCATATTCAAGTTACACATGGAAGACAACAGCCGATACTACCACTGCTCAATTGAGATGAGAGCCAGTCTACTGATTTCTCTCAATTTCCTTTGTTCCTGGAATTCTGGCTCTCAGACCATTTGTCTCCAAGAGCAAATAATCACAGGTCAATTAAGTTTTCCGCCTTCTAGGAAGATGGGTAAGAAGATGCACTGGATATTTCTAGCTCTGGTCAGAAATGGAGAGCAGCAATATAATGCTGAGAAGCTCTTATGGACTTCTGAGCTGTGACTTATGTCCTGTTCAAGCACATCACAGTTCAAATAAGGCAGGAAGGGTTGCATCATGAGAAGTTCTGTGTGGAGACAGGGAAGAGATCACCATGGCTATCAAGGCTCTTGTCACGGTCACAATCTTGAGAACACTTGCATATGTCCTTCTCACCAATTTAATGAGTTTGCTCAGAGCTATGCACGATCCATAAGTGTCAGCTGGATGTTTAGAAGAAAAAATTGCGATTTTCAGTGAAATATTTTTGTCTTATTGGTTTGTTTATTTGTTGGAAGAAGTGGCAGTTGCAGGAGGAGTGATGGGATAGTATGAGGAGAAAGTTGTCTTTAAGTAGCACCAGAAGACAATGATTTGGTCAAGGTTGTTTTGTTTTGTTTTGTTTTTTTAATTTTGAAACCAGATATAAGAAAAAATATAACAGTGTATTTGTTATTTCTCAAATAAAAAATTAAGAAAAAATTCTCACTGAAAGAGTTACAATGATAGATTTATCTCTCAATAAAAAAATATATTATCTGTAAAAGAATTTGAAAAAGCAGCATTAACATAGCATAGAATATACATCTGTGCCTTCTCTTATAATCCAAAAATCAGTAGGTAGTTGTCTGCAAAACAATTAATTGATAACTCTCAGAATTTCTACCTACAACTATAAAGCAGCTCAATAGACACAAAGATTTTAATAGTATTTTAATAAGGATTTATGATTGTTTCAAAAGAAATCATGGAACCATAAATAAATACAAGTGTAAGGAGTATTCCTTATCAGTATTTGTCTTAGAATAGTTGGTGTCACAGCGAGATAAAGAACCTAAGCCAAAAATGTTAGAAATAGGTGTCCTCTGAAGGCTGAAAGTTCTCTGTAGTTCCTGCTTGACAACAAGTATGGAAAGAACCCTCTACAAGCATACAAACCGTCATGGACATTTATCAGAATGTGAATGATAACCAGAAGTCTCCTTTCAGGGGTTCTTTAGAATTTAATAAATATTTTCTTAAAACCAAAGCCACTCAAGAAAATTTCCACTTTGGCCTTCAAACCTAGAAGGTGGTTGAAGATGAGCCCACAGGAGAATTCTTGCATTCCAGATAGGTGGCTTAAGGATTTGTGACCTAAGCCCTGACCCAGATAACTTCTCCTTAATTAAAGCATAATAAAGACACTAGTGAAGCAGATTTGAGGAAGAAGGCACTGAGCTATCCAGCTTCCATCTCCAACTGACACACACCTTCCTTCATCTTTCAGATAAAGTCTTCTTTTGCAGCAGCTGAAAGATGTGTTACATCTTCCTTAGACAGTTCTGCTAGAGTTATTAATGACCAACTTGTGGCTAAATTCAAAGGTCATACTTCTCATCTGAACTATCTTGATTTATAAGCTGGTTTTGTCACATGGGATGGTTCTGCCTTCCTTTATCTCTAGGCATAGACAGATGGCTCCCCTAACCCTGCAGTCAAATGTTTTTCTTCTAATTTCACTGACAGGATGTAATGAGTTAAATTCCTTGCTACACTCCTCTTTGTGAGGTGAGGATCATCTAACTGTGGTCATCGTCTTTGATTCTGACACTCAAAATTACTTAAGTCTGATATCTGGGGTTCTCTTCTTGCATGAAATACCTCTGGAGGGAGATTCTTCTCTACTGCGGAAAGAGGACAACTGGAAAAAATTTCAGCTATAGAAGAAGACCAGCAAATCTGTTTTCTTTCAAAAGAGGATAAGATGGAAACAAATAGCACTCTAGTGTGGGCTGCAGAAGGTGCATGACCAGTGTATAGGATTTGCGTGGCAAGGTTTTTGTAGCGGGGGGGGGGCATGGGGTGGCTTCTGTGAGAAGCTGCCAGAAGCTTCCCCCATGCCTGGGAATCAAACCTGTGTTAGCCAAGCCATAATGAAAAGGTTTTAAAGGAAGGAGCTTATTGTTACATCTGCAAATGTCACTCACGGAGTTTTCTCATGTGGGACTGATACCTGCTGGTTGTTTTACCTGATGCAATTCTTTAGGTGCAATGAGGAAATCAACTTTTATCTAGAGAATGAAATTTGTTTGGTTTATACTTCTTTCAGAACTTTTCACCACCTCAATTTCTTACTCATTTTATTACTTTTTTTTTTTTTTTCTTAATACACTGCCTTGGGTCCGAGGTGCTACATAGCATTTATTATGTGAAATAGTACCTTCCAATATGAGTCATTAGCAGTGAACAAAGATGCCAATTTCACCATTACAAAATATCTCCTACTTGCACTTGCATCAAAGGAATAGCTGTGACTGTTGCTAGTAAGTTTGTCATCATTTAATAAGCCAAACTGTGCAATAAATAATATACTTTGTCACTGGAACATAACTGGTAATTACAGTTAGATATGTTCTTTTTTACCCTGCCTTTTCTCTGTATAGATATATATATTTTTCTTTTCTATTTAAATCACCTTCCTCTCCATTTGTCTGAAAGCCAATTGTCTTAAATCAAATATAACAAAACTAAAAATATCTTTCTTTTGAGTTCTAGTAGATATCTCTTCTGCTGTTCCCATGCTTCATGACACTCGTTACAGTCTAGTGTACATTAATATGAAACCTGATCTCCTGCAGAAGACAGTAGCTTCCCTGACAATCCACTTCTCTAAGCATGAAAATACTATGCAAATAATCAAAGTCAGGTTCATACAGGATGTATGTCTTCATCTCTTGTAATGTGAACATATCAAAATATTAAATTAGATTAAATATTCACAATAAGAGTACACCTGCTCCTTGTGTTTGTCAAACCTACCAGAGGAAAAGAATAATAATAATAATAATTTAAAAAGCTTGTGATTGGAAGCAAAAGCCAGATAAATGCCTTTCAGAATTAAAAAATGCTTTCTTAAATAAGTAGGAAAAGTAACCACTAGAATTATGTACCAGAGGAAGAGGAAGGTTCTTAATCTCTAAGGGATTCATCTAATCAAAGGTTAGATGTACCTGCAATGAAGACGTCTGTAGCTGAACAAATCCTTGTTTCCTTCCTAGGAAAAGGAAATATAGTTCACACAATCATCAGAAATCTGTGCATGAATCACCTCAACCTAAGGGAGGCAAGTAAAATAAATGAGAAAAATCACATCCTAAAAGTGTTATTTCTCTCCATTAACTTTAAAGGAACCTTTGGTCAGAAAAATGTAGCTACGTAGCCAACATCTAAGGATGGGTGAGATGAATTCCACTCTAGACATCTTCAAGTCCATTTGTCACTTTAAGGAGATGCTTTATCCAAACATAAATCATTGGCTTCAATAACTGAATAAAATTTAGTGGTTTATTATGGCCATATGAATGAAAAGGTGGTGAACTCAACCCTGATAAAAGGAAATACTTTGTAAGACAAGTTTTCAGTGGTGGAACACATTTCCATTAAAAAAAATGATACACACCAAGAGTACGGTTCAGACTGGAAGGAACTGGAAAATAAGAAAAAATAAGAAAAAAATACCAAGATTATCCAGAGGAAATTATAATAATGATGAAATAAATTTAGTAGGATATGCTGAAGCTTGAAAGGTTTAATCAGTTCGTAATTCCTAAAGGTCAGGGGAAAAAAAATTACAGAAAATATATTATCCTAGACATTAGATTCTTACACTTTCATCTAATATACCTTGTCTTGGGTAAAGACTGGATTGCACAGGCAAAGGGTCTGATGGAATCAGGAGATCCCTGTATTATCAAAACTTTTTGGAAAAGAAAACCCATTCATCTTATTTTCTGATATAAATAATAATAACCAACCAAACAAATAAATAAACAAAAAAAACACCCTTTGTTCTATTGAAGTTTGTATCATTTCTTTAAATAGGTTATGGGTTTCTTGAATTTGTCAAATCTCTTTCAACAGTAACAAGGATTGTTATTAGAGTTATATAGCAAAATACATGTTACAGAAAGCAAAACAGAAAGTGAGTTACATAATTACTAAAATCAAAGTCATGCAGAACAAAAGACCTCATACTTCACACACTAGTATGGCAGAAACAAGACATAGTGGATTGTCACTTCAGGGAAAAGCTACCAAAAAATATTCTTTAGCACTGTCTTTTATCTTTGAACTGTCTAACTTCCATTTTTATTAATCATTTATACTTATTTTACATAATCTTACAATAAACAGTGCATAAAGTCAATAGGGTTATTAAAACTGCCTTTGTTTTTTTGTCACAGCAATATTATGTCAGAAGTTAGCTTAGCTCTACACACAGTCTGCATTTGAAATAGAGTTCTTCACATATTGCTTATTTTAAATACTAGCTTTGTTTCTGTTCTCTGTTCAATCAAAGCACAGTCTGATCCTAGCAACTTGACACAACATAAGGTAGGTGGAACACATTCGCATCCTAAAAAATTGTTGGTTTATGAGGGTTTTGTTTTTTTTTTGCCCTGACCTAGCAAGATTGTCAAGAATTGAATGCTACCTTTGTCCAGGGCAAATAATTGTTGGGGTTTTTGTTTGTTTGTTTGTTTGTTTTTTTCCATCAGCATATTATTAATTCATTAATTATCTGCCTTACAGTCTAATTCCTTTCTTATCCATTTTAGTGTAAAACCTTGTATGAAGGTTACAGCATCCTCTCCTCAACCAGTTCTGACCTTTACACTTTATCCAATTGTAGTTGTTTGCATCTCTCTTTTATTTTTCATTCCTCTGGCCTCTGTCAACCTGTGCTTCTGCTTTGAAGATCCTGGTTTCCTCTACCTCTGTATTGGCTTTCACTTCCTTCTGTCATTTTCTTATTCTTCTGGGGACCTTTCCAAAGAAGAGTCAGATGTTCATCAGATGTTCATCAGTGAATCAGATGAACATCTGATTCACTTACAACATTTCAGAAGCTCTCTGCTGTGCCATATTTGAGTGTCCCACAACCTTCAGGAGAAATTTTACCACTGTAATTACAAGAAGTACTGAACTAAACCTTTTAGAAATACTGACATAGATACAAATCTAGGACTCAACATATTTCCTCTTAGCAAAACAATTCTTAAAATAGTATGTCTCCATTAGAAGTAAATATATAAGATGTGTTTGTTCCACTAAGTAAAGATGTCTGCAGTATAAATATTTACATATATAAATATGGAGGGACTATCACTACAACCTCCTCTTCCATATGTACTCATTCTCAGTACAACTAAGGTCAACAATTTCTGTTAGAATACACATTGCTCATGCTGCTTTTAAGTGCATTTAACAACCAGAGATAAAATATATTCCTCAGATGTCTCCCATGATATCCTTGGCTTTTCACCAAGTACATGCACACTTAATATTATTAGATCTACATATAGTATAAGTTTACATATTACAAAATTTCCATAGTGCCATTTAACCTTCTGAAACAATTTTTCCATGTATTTTTACAGTAAAAAATATGCGTCCTGCAAACACTCTAAGAATCTTTTTTTGAAATGATGGTTGTGCTTAATGTATCAAAGACCTGTGCTGAAGTTTTGACAGTGGCTTGAATGACTGTATTTTCTTACTTCTCCTTCTCTTCCTCAGTTTCCTCTTTAAAAATGGCAATTATGGTACTGGTCTCCAATAGAAAACACCAACAAAATAACTATGAAATATATAGTATTTTTCCTCTGTCTTGTGGAAACACATGGTCACACACAAGTTACAACTGCACAACCCCTGGAAACAGCTGTTTTCTCAGGAACTAGAAACTGGCATTTCAGCCCAGGGTAACCCACATTCCGTTAAGACTTTGTTATCCACATGGAAAGGCCAACATGAAAGTTGATTCTCTATATATTTGTGACAATCACAGATAATTTCGAAGCATCTATTTTGCTGATAAATATTTCAATGAACCATGAAGGCAATAACGTAGCATTATGCAGTTTTCTGCAACAAGCATGTAAACACACTCCAGCTGCAGCGCCTCGGAACACTAAATGTTCCCTTTATTCATTTCTAGTTCTTTTTTATGAGCAATAAAGCACATCATTCTACCAATTCTGCTCTTTTACACTTAGGACCATAATGAAATGCTCTGAATGAACATGGATTGGAAATCTTGAAGAAAAAAATTCCAAAATGTCATCACTAGCAATAAAGACTTTATAAGCTGTAAAGCTGCAATTTTTGTGGACATCTCTTTCAAGAGCTTCCCAAATCATGACAGGCAAGCAGACTGGCTTAACACAATCCTTTTACATTGCACAGAATTGTCTCCAAGTAAAATTACCAGTGATCATTCTCATTTAAACTGCTTCATAGCATCTACGAGAGAATCAGAGGCAGAAATTTGCAATATAAATTGGAATTAGCTCTATGGGGGAACCAAACAGCCTGTGGATTCCTGAAAAACAAACAAAGTCTTGGTGAAATAATAATTATCCTCTGTGTTTGCAACATGGTTCATCACAGAGCCCTGCAATGCCCTTAGGCAGTCAGTACAAGGTTTGTATTCTGTGTCGTTGAAACGCTGTGACTCTGAAGAGAAGCACAGTACCTGTTAACAGCACATCACTCCCTGGATAATTTAGTCTTATAGAAGGGATAGATGTTCACAGTGATGCTTAAACAGCCTAATGTTCTCTTCCCTTTGTATTTAAATTATTTCCAAACATAAAACTACTTTTCCTGCAGACATGAGTATAAATGTCAACCTGGTAGAGAAAAAAGTAGCAAGATGGGAGTATTTTATAGATTTGAGATCACTGACAATCAGAAGAGGATTTTAAACACTTTTAGGTACCTAGCAATTTCTACAGGGTATTACCTAAGTAGCCTTGCCTGGGAAACAAGAAGTAGTGTTGCCTATGCAGACTTTTGATCCCAGATGATTCCAGAAAAACAAAACTGTTTGCCAATTTTCTTATTTCCTTCAGTGTAAATCTAAAGCAATGATTTTCAATGTCTTCTCATCTGTGAACCCCTGTTTTCTTTTTCTCCCTTGTTATGGTGAAGACCCTGAATGAATGTTGT
>NW_010296152.1:0-11738 GCF_000700745.2 Antrostomus carolinensis | reverse complement strand
GTTATTTCAGGTACCACAGCCCATTTATTTTGCATTTGCTGCTTTTATTTGTATTCTGGCACATGTAGGTTGAGTAAACCTGTCTCTTCTGTTACACTGCCATAAATTGGATGTATCTTAGTTGAAATTGCTAGTGTTGCATTATTCTAAACTTTTCTGAGGAAGTGTGCCTAGAATGAGTTAGTTATTTGCATGATTTTTTTTGTGTTATCACAGAATTTGACTTACAGCTTTTGAAGGGAAATTCTTACTCCATATTTTGTTTGGTCTTCAATTTAAAAAAAAAAAACCCAACAAAATGCTTGAGCTATGACAGTATTAATGGTTTTTCTCAGTATTCAGGTCTTTTTAAAATGAAGTAAAGATGTTTGTGTATGTGGGATTGTTTTCATCATTTTTATTATGTAGGTAGTGTAAGTAACATGTATGAGTGTAGAACTCCATGGTGGATTAACACTACAAAACTATGTACATCACTAGCACCACTTATAATGTATTTGCTCTTCCACATTACTGTAAAGGAGTCTAATAAATCTAAACCTAGTAAAAATTTCATATTTTGTATATGCAGAACTGATTTTTCAATTACTCCAGTCTTTTTTAGAGCCTAATCCAAATCCTGATGAAATCTATGGGAGTTTTTCCATAGACTTCAGTAAGCTTTGGCTCAGGTCCCCACTTTTCAATTTTTCAAACAGATTTGCCAAAAATCTGCAGAGAGCCAGGCACTTGGAAAGTTTTTACTTGCAAAGTACAGCTGGTTTTCAGTTGTGTACAGAAAAATTCCCAATGCTTTTTTGAAACAAACAAACAAAAAATTTTAAAGATCTTTAGTAGGTAAAAGAGTGACTTTAATTTTTGAAGCCTTTGAAATTGCCTTGGGTCTTATGTCTGAGCATGACAAATTCAATACTAGAAGATTATTTTTTAAATGCATAACTATATCATAACAAAGCTTAAAATTACAAGCTTTTTATGAGTTTAGCTAAAATTTTCTTGGGTTGTGAGTTTCAGAGAGCCAGGGATGTCTGTCCTAATAAATTATTTCATTTTTTTTTTCTTTTTCTTTTTACAATGGAAAACTACACTGCAATTAAGGAATAATTCCCTGAGGTTAACTACACGAATTTGAGAGAGAGCTCTTGAACTTCAGGCAACATATTACACAGCCAGATGCATCTGGCGACGCAGGGTGGTTTTCATTGCCTCTTGGTGGTTGGATCGCTGGACTTGAAGGCAGATGTGATTGAACAGGCTGGGTTTTAGAGAGCATGGGACACAGCCTGTGCCTCAGCAAGCATGGCTTGTACCCTTGCATATCAGCCTAAGATTAAAATAGTGGTGGCGTCTTGGGTTATGGATGGCAGTCAAGGAGGTATAGAATCTCTCTCAATTTCCCTTTTATTTATTTATTTTAATTTTTTTAGTTTTTCAAATTATCACCTCCAGCACAGATAGGATGCAGATCTGGCTGCTGTAAAGCTCCTCAGTAGCTACGTTGTGAATTGTCCTTCCTTGGTCTTGATGACTTTTTCGTAGGGAGAAAAAGGGTGACATCTTCCTGAATCCAAATGCCTGACAAGTTATGCATCATCAGTGTTGGACTTGCAGTTTGTTTTGGGGTTTTTTTTCTGAATTTTTAAAGAATGAGAGCATTTTGGAAGACTAGTCATGTTTATGACTGTTCCACTTTTTGTGAGCAGTCAGCTGTTAGTCCGTTCATGAAGCTGGTATCAATGGTTCATCTAGTGTTCATATGATAAGTTCATGTTTCCCTTGCCCCTGTGTTTATTCAGATTCACTCATCTCTAATATTTGATCTGGTATTTGAGCTGGAAAATCAGAATCACAGAATATTAGGGATTGGAAGGGACCTCAAAAGATCATCTAGTCCAATCCCCCTGCCAAAGCAAAATGTAATGAAATCAAACATGAGGTGCTTCATGACAGTGGCAGATTTGAAAATTCTTTAAAATAATTTTTTTTTTTTTTCGATAGTGTCACTGGCTGAACCACAGACAGTCATAAGGGGGAAAGTAAAAGTGAAAAGCTACACAAACTTGAATCCCTGAAGTTTTGTTTTGATTCAGTTACACTTCGAGGCAAAGATTTAGCTCACCCTCTGCTAATTAGAATGTTGCTAAAGCACTAATAATAAAATAATACGTAGTTAACTAAATAATGCTAAAGTACTTTCTTCAGCAAACCTTCAGCAAACTGGTAGAAACCACAGGCCTGATGAGTTTCATGTGATTAACGTGGTAGGCTGTATCTCTGTTGGGTGTTTGCTGTGTATTATAAGCGCAAATACCGCAGCAGAGTGCATTGCCAGTAGCTCTCTTGTCTTTTGATGAAGGATGTACTTTAATTCTGACCTTAACTGAAGCTTGACTATTATTCCACTTGAAGAAAACTAGTTAACTGTAAATTAGAGATATCACTGAAAAGGGTATTACTTCAAAGTTGGGATATAATTAGGGGGATGTTCCACTGTATTAATTGAGTTTCAATTTTAGTGACCTACTGTCTTCTATGTAACAATAAGCAGCTGTGCCACACTGTGTTTCAAAGAACATTTACCCAGCCTTTAAATTTCCCATTAGAGATCAAAGAGAAGGTCTAATGTATATGGATGATGAAGGATGCCTCAATTCAAATGGATGGATGAACAGAAATAGTGCAACTAGAGGGTAATAATTATTATGAACAACCTTTTTTAATGTGAGTTATGTGGTGTCGAACTATATTAAATTTTATAGCTGCACTGAGGAATCTTTCACAGTTATCTTAAAACTGTATCAGAGTACTGATAAGCATGTGTTTCTTCTAGCACTTTTTTCAAGTAAACTTTTCAGTCAAAAATGCAGGTTTTAAAAGTAAAAATAATTGCTGGTGACGTTCTTGAAAGCAGCTTAGAAATAAATGACTGCTTGAATTACATATAAGAATTAGTAGAGGGCATTTCAGAGTAAAGTCTGGCTAAATGATCAGACTCTTTCCTCCAAATCTTAAAATCTACTTAAATAGGTATGAATTAGTAAGTTTTGTTCTTTATCTTCTCCAAAATGGAGGGGGTTTCTTGTAACCAGAGCATTTATTAGAGGTATTAGGTTGCTGTTCAGGGATACTTAAATGAAGTTAGAAACTGATGTTCTCATTTGAATCAGGTCGTTGATAAAGCAGGCAGTAATGTGACAGTTAGGAGTTAGGCAGGAGATGAGAGTTAGTGGAATAAATTATGTTAGATATCCTGGGTCTGATTACATTCTACCATAAATTGTTGAGAAGAAAGAAATTCTGTGGAGTAATGCGAAGTAGAATCCAACCAGATATGATGAGGTAATTAAAGAGGTTCAGATCTAGGAAGGGCCATATCACATGCTACAGATAAGATTTTCCTGTGCTTCTGGACTCTATCCTAAATGTTCTTCTGAAAGTAAAGACAGGTTCTTATGATGCATGTGGCAGTAAACAATTGCCATGATTCCCTATGAAGGCACTGTATTGGCAGATTAATACTTCAGAATACTTCCCCAGTCTGAGGAGAACAAATTAACTAGTTCTGCTTGATTATTTCATTTGAATAGTTATCAAGGCAAAAATTCTTGTTGTACAGTTTTACAGCAGATTTCCCAAGTATTTCCAAATAAAAATTACTGGTATCTATGTCAGAAAAGAGCCTTTATTTTTGGTCATCTTTGCAGCCCATTAAAAACAGTGTTCTAGTTTAGTGTGAAATTGATTTTCATGTGGATAATTTGATTCTCTCTGGCTATTGAATTGCATATACATGAAATCACCCTTTGAAGAAATGAAGAGATGTTCAGTTATACTATTCATGGTAAGCCTACTTTGAATTTAGGTCCATGCTATGTAGAAGATATTACTTCAAGTATACTTTGTGGTTCACTGAAAAATAGGAAGCTTTCTGCAACGCTGCATTGCCAAACTTCATTTCTTGCTTCAAACAATTCCTTTTTGATGTGGGGATGCTGCTTCAGCAGTATCAACATCAGTGGTTGGTAGCGGGTGGCGAGGGAGTGCTAATTATTCATTTGCTTACCAGGTTATGCGAAGGAGAGCTTTAGTATGCCTGGCTCTTTGCTAAGATGAAAGAAAGATCTTTGTTGAGGATGCTGTTTGATTATGTTGTAATATTTTTGGCAACTGAAGAGTTTACCTTGGTAGAATGAAAAAGGAATAGTTACAGAGGTATATACAATTAAGACTGGGCATGGTAGGTTGCATTGAGAAATTCTTGGCGGCCACACCAGTCTGGTCCTTCTGAACAGTGAAATAATTGTTTTGATCAACAAGATAAGGGAAATCCTGGCCCCGCTGAAGTCGCTGGGAGTTTTGCCATGGACTTAATTTGGTCAGGATTTCTCCCATTTACTCGACAGTACTGTGCGTTACTGTTTTACTCCTGTTCACGTAGTGGTTAGTAACCTTCTGACTTAGCAGAACGCGTGAGAGCAAACTGCGAGCTGACTTCTTTTAAAAGTACCTTCAGAGTTTGAATTTACTTCAGGTGGGTCTTCCTTCAGTGTTTGGACAAAAAAGAAGGTACAGAAGATGTTTTTTAGCTCATTGCAGATTTAGTATTAACAGAAAGGAAAACACAAATACTCAATTGAGAGGAAAAAAAATAGAGGACTGTAAAAGCCTCATATTTTCCTGTAACTTTGGTGCAAGGGGATTGCTATCCTCTTGTCTTTCTGACACATACAGAGATTAAAGTATAAAGTAAATATGAAAATCATGTAGATTCATTTCTACTAGATTAATTTCTACTGATTCCTACTGAGCACTAAGTAGGAAACACTCCTCATGTAATATTAGTAGTGGTACCAAACCCTTTGCAAAGACTGACTTCAGCAACTGCCACAAAACGTGAATTTGAAATATATTTCCCCTATTTTTGGTGTTTGTTGGTTTGTTTTTTTTTTTGTTATTCAGATCTTCAAATGAGGAGAAGCTAAGGATCTCTTGGGGAGGACAAGAAATACAAAGAATTTGAATAATTACAATTGTGACTGTGGATTACGTTTTCTACAACTAGAATACAAAGAATTAACAATATGTTATTGCTTACACCAGAGACACTAACAGAGAGTGTTTGTTGTGCAGTTGATGCTTAACAAATTCAGCCATTTAGCTGGTGCACAAAAAAATACCACAAGTGTTAGAGAGTTCACAGGATAAAATGAACAGTCTGCTCTAAGTAGCATTTAATGTTAGAAGAAGTGCAGATGCTGCTGCAAGATGGATTATATTTCCATAATCAGTGATAGATAACAAGAATTGTTTAACAGTCCATATCCTTATGTGTGCACTTAAGCTATGGGCAGATCGATAAAAAAGCATTAAGCCTGGTGCCAGCTGAAGATATTATACCTGCAGGCTATTTAACTACATAACAGAAACTAAATCTGGATTTCAGTAACTGTTTAGACAAATCATTATCTACCCAATGTCTTTTCCAATTTCTCTTTTAGTTCTGGGTCATTTGAAAAGAGAAAGCCTATATTCAGTCAATGTAATTTCTTATTTAGTATTTCTAACAAATGATTTTTCTATATATGTAGGAAGTATTGTTAATGTGCTAATGTAAATATTGTAGTGCTTCGTAAAAATAATAATTTAGTCACTTTATCTTGCATTTAAAGTTATTCCTGAGTCCATCTGTGAAGTGATGGTTAGTTACACATAGAAGAAAACCTCGTGAGCATGTGTTGAAATGAGTGCTCAATTAAAATAAGCTTTCTCAAGTCTTTAAAATCCTATAATGTATTGTTGTGTACTCGTAGAGTGTTGAGCGATGTGTTGCATTCTAGATACTGGTCTGATTTCATAAATTTTAGATGAGGAGGTAAGTACGTTGATCTGGAAGGAACTGTTTGTTGAATATGAAATCATGAACAAAATTTGAAGTTTCAGAACAGGTAGAGTTAAAAACCTTTTAAACATGATTAGAGTGCACACAGAAACCTAAACACGATTGCTTTGCTTCCTTGCAGATGAGGTAGACATTTCTAAATTATGTTTTCCTTAAATTATGCATTGCAAGATTTATGTTTGATTTGACATAGACTTTCTTTAGCATGTACTAATGTTGTACAAAACCAACAAAAACGTGATTTGGAGGGGAAGGGAAGTAGGGGCTCCCCTTGTCATACAGCTTTCACTTTGTACTTTAGCAGATTACAGGGTGTCCAGTCACAGTTACAAAAACAATTCTTTAAAATGAGTAACCTCTTGTCCTAGTAAGGCTGCAAGATGGTCCTTAAAAACTAGAGAGTTCATTGAGAGAATTAAATAAGCATAAGGGATAAAAGTAGCTGACTGAGAGCATCTCTGTATTCTACTTGCTCTGTCACTTACTTTATTTATCATCTTGGACAGTAGCAGCAGTGTCAGCTTTTGAGTAAGATGAAATGGAACAGTTAATCCTGTGCCTTCCCATATAAAAAGCCACTTTGTTTCAGACACAGCATTTTGTTGTAAAAACAGACCTTAATTTTTGACAAAAAAGCAGGTTGGATTTGAACACAGTTCTCCCTAAATATCCATTATCTTCTAGTGGATGTAATTCATTCGATGACATTAACCAAACTGAGTCTCTTCCTCCCCTCTGAAAAGTTCAGTGCCAAGGTTCTCCTGAGTTATTAGAGATTTTTGGAAGCATGTTTTCTCATATCTTCAGATACCTTGTGTTTGGTAGAAAGGTACTTGCCAGTTTTGTAGAGTCAGTTGTCTTTAAGGTTTGTCACATGAAGCACCCCAATCTTCTGACTTCTAAAAATACTTGCAGAAGATACTCTACAAAATGTTTGCATCTGTGAATTAAGTCCTTCATTCTCACAAGAAGAAGGTCCAAAGTAACCCTAGTAATGGAACATGAATTTTATATTTCAGCTATATCATATTCATAACATTTGAATGCTATTGATGTTAGTAAAAGTGCGTGATTCACACAGATACAGGTGAGGTACTAGTGAAATAATGAAATTCTGTGCAGGTTGTAGAGTAAAATTTGCTGAATTGGAAGCTCTTCTAAGCAAAGGAAAAAATTCTGTCTTCAGGATAAGATAAAATTATAAAGTATTATGTACAATTCTATGCTCATTTCCTCCAAATAAAGTGGATTAATTAAATGGTATTATGATACTAAAGGGAGCCAAAGTTGCCTTTTTTGATTCCTCCTAAAATCAATCCCAGAGATTTTAATGTCATAAAAGATTGAGCTACCACAAGGTAATACTTGGATTTATCTGGGCAGTGGAATATATAGTAAATGAGCTATTAAATACTAGTGGGGTTAAAGTAAATATAAGTAATGTATGTTTCTTATTGCAGTATTGGAACAAAAATAGGTTATTATAATTTGATTTGTTGAATACTTTTATTTCCTAGAGTCCTAGTGCTCAAAGAATCTATATGCTATTTATCTTGGAAAGGCACCAGTTAGATGTTTATTGGGTTTATTTCAATAACATTAAGAGGATGCTTGTATCAATGTTTACTTCATCACTGAGTTGCTTATTTCCAAGTAGTATCTGGAGATACAGAAGAACAGAGGCTAGTTTATTATCCTCTTAAAAATACAATGTCTGATTACTTGTATTGAATTTCAACACTTGGCATTTTATATTTTATAGTCCAGTGTCTCTCAAAATGTAAATTTAGTAAGTTAGCTTGCCAAATACTTTTGGGAACCAGAATTGTCAGAACTAGAGTTTTTAAGTGTTTACAATATCACTGCTGGTTTTTTTTAATGAAATCTTTTCAATGACACTTTCGTCCTAGAATCTTTAATTTTTTTATTTTCCACTGTGAATTAATGATTTGCTTCCTACAGCTGATTAAAGTAGCCAGCTAGCCTATTTTTTTGTGGTGTCTCATGTTTACTTTGAATGCTGTGAAAATATTGTTGGATAAATAAGGAATAGTAATTCATTAATGTCCTAATGATTACATAAGTATTCATAATGAGGTAACAGATAAATGGATCATTTCCCAATACTAATAGATAAATCTATATGTTTTTTCTTGTATCCCCTATATCTTCTGTTTGGAGGTGGCAGAGGGAAGGGGGAAAGGAAGAAAAGAAATTCCTGATTCAGAAGTTCCATCTCTGTGTTAGAGTAAGGTAGTTTAGTCTCATTTATAGATACAATTGTTTAACTCTATGGTTTCTGTTCAGGGGTTGTTCAAAGCCCTTGCTCTCTTGGTGGTCAGAAACCTAATTTCAAGTCAAAACAAATTTAAGACCAATTCCTATTTGTTCTAAGAGTGTCTTTTATTTTACCAGACACTAAGGATTTCTGACCTAATTGTATTATTGGTAAAGATCAGTCTGTTCCATTTTTAGTCCTCTTAGCTAAGCAAGACTGGTCATCTGCTCATGTGTCAATAAGGTGTGATCCCTGTATGATCTTAGTAACCTTCTGCTGAATTTTTCCAAGTTTATTTAATCTGTCATGAACGTGAATTGAACACAGTATTGCAGGTGTCTTACCAGTGCCTTGTTCAATAGTATTGCTGCTTTTTTGATCCTTATTTGGAATGTTATCAGGTGGATTTCAGAAATACATTCAGCTTTTTCTTGGTCATCAGTGGAGTGTTTTTATCATCCTGTGATTATTTCTGTGGTTTTGTGTCTTCTTTTGTTTCCATAACACCACCATTTCTGATAATATTAATTCCTGTCATAATATTAAAGCAATTGCAATCAAATCTGATCTTGGTATTCTGTAGCTAAAATTTGACGTTTTGTCTACCAAACTACTTTATAATCCTTTTCCAAATTGACCAGTTCTGTATGCTACCCTTTCGGTAGCCCATTGCAATAGAGCTATGAAGCATTACTCTACCACTTTAATTTTGCCTTTCTGAGCAACGTATATCCTTCAGTACCTGTGTTTGAGTCCCGGTTACTAGCCCACTGTCTTCTGTTATCCACAGTATATCTGATATTGCATCTGATGTCAGTAGTTTTTGTTCCTGTAGTCTTTTTTCCACAATCATGCATTAATGTACATCTCAAATGCTTTTTCTTTGATTTCACTCGGGTTCCGATCTGGATTAGGAATAAGCCTCTGATTAACTGTTTCTGCCTGACTACTGTTCCACCAGGGCTGTCTCAAACACGCAAAAGACCCTGCATAAGGAGGCCTCATGCAGCAAATTGCAGTATTTTTTTATTTCACAGCTGGGACAAAAATTCGATTTTCACTAACCTGCATTACTGAACTTCCTCCTGTTTTTAAGAGCTCATGAACAGTGTTTTGCTTAGGTCAGTGTGCCTCAGTATCCTTGAAGTTGTCTGTTCCTCTGAACCAAAGAATACTCACCTTGAAAGTCTTACAGGGCAGTTGTGTGACAAACAGTTTTGTGACTCAGTAGGTTACAAAACTGCAAACCACGCCGCAAACATTTACTAATGCTTCAGTTCTGACTGCAGGGAATGAAGATTTGCTCTTTCTTCTCTAGTAAGTCCAAAATTTGTGTGTATATACATATACATACAAATATATAGTGTCTATATATGCATCTGCAATGCTTGCATCTTCAGTTTGAAGAATGCTTCATATTACCTGCTCCAGGAAATAAAAGTGCTTTAAGTGGGAAAAGGAGTAAAACATTTCCCTAAACTTTTAGAATTATGAATACTGGGAGGGTTTGGTATCAAATTTAAAACAGTCAATTTTAGCCTGTCTCCTTTCGTTGGGCACTGAAGAAAGGTTAATGGCTACATAAAGACAATATTGTGAACGTTTTTCGACAAGCATGCTCTGGAGATCCCAGCTGCTCTGTAGATTGACTCTCAGGTGTTCTCTTGGTGTGTGTTGGCAGATAGAAACCAGAATTGACAGTAGAAATTCCATTTGAATGCACTTTTAGAAAAAATAGTTAGGAAAATGTTTATCAAATGGACCATTTCCTATTTAAGTTTTTGATGTAAATTAGTAAAAAAAGTCTAAAGATCTGGTAGCCTCCTTACCACTGTGCAGTACTGAAATGATGCAATAAATACAAGCTCTACAGAATTGGAATAATACTGAAAACAAAACAGTTGATATAAAATTCATCATCAATGACATAGTGGAATTGAGTGCACTCTTAGCAAGTTTGTAGGTGACACCAAACTGAATGGTGTGGTTGTCGTGCCTGAGGGACGGTGTGCCATCAGAGAGACATGGACAAGCTTGAGAAATGTGAACTTCACAAAGTTCAACAAAGCTAAGTGCAAGGTCCTGCACCTGGGTCAGGGCAACACCTCTCCTGTGAGGAAAGAGATGGAACACGTCTCCTATGAGAACTGGCTGAGAGAGTTGGGGTTGTTCAGCCTGGAGGACGTTCCAGGGAGACCTTATTGCAGCCTTTCAATACTTAGAGGGCATATAAGAAAAATGGGGACAGGCTTTTTAGCAGGGTCTTCAGTGATATGACAAGGGGTAATAATAAAAGAGGGTAGATTTAGACTAGATGAAAGGAAGAAAAACTGATTAGAAATCCTGATCTAGTTGAAGATGTCCCTGCTCACTGCAGAAGTGTTGGACTAGATGACCTTTAAAAGTCCTTTCCAACCCAAACTGTTCTATGTATTTCATGTTTATATCCTAATATACATGTATAGTTATGTGCACAAAATGAATGTGTATATGTAAAACAAAACTAATAATGACAAAACCCTTTCATATTCCTCTTTCTCCTCAAAAAAGTAGTGTGCAGTTGAGTTTGTAACTGAATGAAGAATGTTGTATTTAAGCATTTTGAAAGAAAACCTTCTAGATATGCTAAATGAAAGCTACACTTAGTGGTACACTGAATATGGGGAAGAGGATGAGAGACCCAGCCAACAAAAAACCCCCAGGTGTTATGTGAGGTAGTGTACTCTGAAAAATAGAATGATTTTTATTGTTATCATGTTTGTCAAGAGTTGATATTGCCCTTGAAAAGTTCTTTTTATAAGCTATTTTTTTTAAATGCTGTTACATAAAGGGAGATGGAAGTTCTCCAAGCACTACAAAACTTAGTAACAATTACCTCTCCTAACACACGCCAGAACACAGAGCATGTTTTTCAGCCAGTTCGTGCTCATCAGGTAAATAGATTGTTGGATCGAACAGTACACTTATGTGGTCAAAGCACAACTGTCATCATTCATCCTTTGTGCATAGTAACAAATGACTTCTGGTAGATATTGAACTGTATTCTATAGTTTAATGTTACTGCATTCTCAGTCCTGTGCTAGTGAGGGTACTACCAAATGTTGATTTTGATGGTGTTCTTGGCTGAATGTCCAATAGTGCTTCTTTAATTGAAAACAGCTGTTAGATCTGTTCTTGGTGTTGTGTTTCCCAATGCCATTTGTATGACTTGCATACCACATGCACTCAACCTCACCCTGGAAGAATGGCCAAGACAATGTGACAGTTGAAACAGCATAGTTGCTCCCATAAAGAAAAGAAGTTATACTGCCAAAGTACTCTGAACTTCTTAAGTCAAGATTTTATGAATTCAGGCGTATTCAAAATATTTGAACGTGCTACAAGCTCCAACAGAAGCCACACAATTGGTGCAAATTATCTCTGCATAGCTCTCAATGCAAATAGTGGCAGCTTATTATAGGACAATGTATGGTATTTATGAACTGGAAGTTTTGTTAAGAAACATTTCAGTAAAACAAGAGTAAAGCAGAATGACAGTCTGGTATGCCTCCTCTTTCTTCT
>NW_010296151.1:27585-94253 GCF_000700745.2 Antrostomus carolinensis | reverse complement strand
CGGGGTGCTTTTTTCTTTGCATGTTTTGCAGTGCCTGCTTCTGGAAATGTGCATCTATGTCAATAAAAAATGGACTCCAAGCTGGATCCAGATACATGACTCCAGAGATGGGAACATGCTGTGACTCCTTCGTCACCAACCAAGCATCTACTTGGACAATGCCCTCAATAACATGCTTTAGCTTTTGGTCAGCCCTGAAGTGCTTGGGCAGTTGGACAAATTGATCATTGGAGGACCCTTCCAACTGAAAATATTCTGTTTTTTAATATATATAACAGCCACACTCAGAGTTCATTTTCTGGAATTTTGGGTTTTTTTTAAATCTGAGAACTTAAGAGAATTACTATGGTGACGTTTGGGGGTTTGATTAAAGTCAGATAAACCATGCTTTCCATAGCATAACAGCAGCTACCCTCAGGTGAGGGGTAGGATCCTGTTCTGGTTCTGGGGATGCCACAGCACAGTGAATCACAGGAGATACCCCCAGAAGTCCTGGCCATCATGTGGGTGGGAACAGCACGTGGTGGTGGGGAGTCTGTTGGTTATTCCTGAAGAGAGACCAAACAGTATCCCTGCAAAGTAATAGTAAAACAAAAAAAATACTGAATGTAGGGGAGAAGAGCTGATGCTGCAGTTGGAAAAGTAACTCCTGTGTTTTCTGGGTTTCTTTTATCTCTGAAGCTTGGTGTTGGCTTAATGCAGCTTGCTGCTTCGAATTTAGAAACACAGTTTATATCTTCTTTCATAATGACACTTCTTATTGTTTGGTAATGCTCTTTATACCTTATTTAATCTTTTTGTTTGGTCAGATGGCTGTGACATTAAGTCCATGAAAGCAAGACATGAGACCAAACCTTTTTTATTTTGGTTGCACTTTGAAATATTAATTTCTTAACATATAGTAGTATAACGGGGAAAAACAAGAAAAAAACTGGCTTTGTGGACAGCAGTAGAAAATCTGTATTGATCTTTTATTTTTAAAAAGAATCTGTCTCCTAACTTCAATGATTTAATCTTAATACTCAGTTGTAGGACACTTGTTCCTAAAGCTGTTAAATATCTTCACATTCCTCTGTGTTTTGTGAAAGGTCGAATGTGTTAATTTACTAAGGGTTTGCTGTGAACACCTGAGCTGTCTGCATGTAGCAGTTGCACACACTGCCCCTTGCAAAAATAGATTTTACTGACTGTCCTGAAATTTAATTAATAACTCATTGTTTAAAGACCTGCATATATTATCTAACAGCTGTCTTGTGCTGTCTCACAGAAGCTGACAGAAACGCGGGTGAGGTTGTGCTCAGGGTGAGCTGAGCGCCGCTGTGGCTGTGAGTAAACTTAGGACAAGCATGGAAGTTATTCAGCTGAAACCCTGCACGTGCGTGTCACTGACTGCACAGGACCCACAGAGGAAAACGTGTGGGGCCCTGAGCTTTGGTTTTGTTGTTCACATCGTTAACATCATCTCTTTGCAGGTCATGGTTCTGCCCGGTGCCGGGGCTGCTCCTGCACAGTGCCTGCCAGTTTGCTCCACTTGTGAAGCCACCAGCGTATTTAAATCATAGAATCCCAGACTGGTTTGGGTTGGGAGGGACCTTAAAGCTCATCCAGTTCCAACCCCCCTGCCATCAGCAGGGACACCTTCCACTAGACCAGGTTGCTCAAAGCCTCATCCAGCCTGGCCTTCAACACTTCCAGGGAGGAGCAGCCACAGCTTCTCTGGCCAACCTGGGCCAGTGTCTGACCACCCTCACAGTGAAGAACCTCTTCCTAATATCTAATCTAAACCTCCCCTCTTTCAGCTTAAACCCATTTCCCCTTGTTTTTTCATTAACTGCCCTTATGAAAAGTCCTTCCCCAGCCTTCCTGGAGCTTCTTCAGGAGGCCGCTATAAGAACGCCCTGGAGCCGTCTCTTCTCCAGGCTGAACAGCCCCAACTCTTTCAGCCTGTCATTAATTTTCAGCCTGTTATTTAATTTTTATTTATTTAATCTTGGATGAGCATGTTTTGTGGGGAGGGGATGTTTCTTACTCTGCTGTGATGTGCCCTGTACATCAAAGTGCATTTCTATGTTCCTGGAAGTGCTGCCAGGGATAATGCTTTAATTCCCTCAATATTTTCCTTCTAGTATCAACTAAAGGGTCCTGTGTGCCTTAAAGGCTTTGTGGTAAAGCACAGTAGCAGGCAGATGTGCGTGTTGTGACTGTCACTGCTGAGAATGAAACCAAATTAACTGCAGACTCTTGAAGAACGGGGCTCACGCAGGGAACGGCTGTGAAACCTGTGAACCCAGCTGTGACTTTCTGCTGGAGAGTGTTGCAGGGCACGGTGCTGAGCTATTCCCTGGTTATCACAGACCTGATTGCACGAGGGCTAGATTAGAGCAGGGTTGGATGGAAGGTAGCCCTGGCTGATTTGGGGCGGATTAGAGTGCTTTTGGAACGTAGGGCCGCGTATGGCCAGCGCTCAGAGTTCCAGCTTAGCGCTCCCAGGCAGCAGCTGGATTTACGCAGCAGCGAGGAGCACTGTTGTCAGGTACAATAAATAGCAGCTGCCTAACATGGAAGATTTCAAGTAATACCTGGACTTGCCGGGGGCTCGGATGGCTTTTCTCCTGGCTTCAGAGGTCTACCATGTGCTGGGGAGCGTGGCCACTTCAGAGAAAGTCCAGCTGGCACAGATGGGTTTGTATCTGGTGTAGTGTTCGATGGAGAAGCAGCTCTTTCCAAACGAGATGTGTGTACTGTCAGCGCTTGAACTGAAAATTAAAAAATACTCTTTGAATTCAGATCAGTTTGGCTTTAGATGGTTATTTTGGGAGGAAAAAAATAGACTTGTATTTCAATATTATGAAAACTCGTTAGCCTACAAGATGTCTGCTAAGTTGATTTTAGACTGTCAAGAATAAGTTTGCATAGCTCTGGAAACAGGACTGGAGTTTTCAGATTGTTTGGGGTTTTTTTCTTCATTTACAAGTAAAGCTTTAAATATACAATGCATAAGTATAATATTTTATTTGAATTTCCAGGTTAACTGGCTTTGTTTTTGTAACACAAACTACATTGTATTCTAGTTTAATTTAATTCATTTTCAGACTTTGGGCAAAAAATGCCCAGCTAGTCCTTATGTTAGAAAACTACCAAATAATGGAATCCCTCAAATCTTAATATGTCTGCATTGAGGAGCTGCTTCATTTACTCAGTATTTGTGGTTTATCTAGAGGATTAAATGTTTTTCTGGAAGCAGTTTTCCTGTTTCTTCATGAAAGCATTCTTGAATTGTTCTGGAGCTTTATTGAGAGCTGCCTCTGTTCAATAACTTCCCCTTATTCAGATGCTAATATGCAGCGTCTCTCTTATGAATGTTTGGCTAGAGACTGAAATTACCATCTTAGGAATAGATTTGAAAAAAACTTTATTGAGAGCTGCCTCTGTTCAATAACTTCTCCTTATTCAGATGCTAATATGCAGTGTCTCTCTTGTGATAGAGACTGAAATTACCATTTTAGGAATAGATTTGGAAAAAAACCAATTTTGATTCTTTGTGTGCTTATATTTTATAAATAGCTTAAAGGAGAGGATGGTGTATTTTGTAAATGGTTTGCAGAGTTGAAATCCAATGGGCCTGTGAATGGTGTGGCGTTGCTATTGCCACAGTCTGTTCTCTGAAGTGGGTTCTTTCTGTGATGGACACCTCCACAGCAGGGATGACACCACAAACTCTTACACATTTACTGTTCTTCTTTAAATGTTTGCATTCTGATGGAACTGGAAACTGGAACTGGAAAAGTGCAAGCAGACAAGATGGTGCTTATTACTTGGGCACTAGACTGACTGCAGATGGCATTTGAGAAATGGAGAACGTTGAGATGTTTGTCAGGAACTGGATTTCTTCCACTCTTCTCTATTTGTGAGAGGAGTGTTTTAAAATCTATTCCATATAATTTTGATTCTGAAGTCTGTCTGAAGCTGTGTATGTGAAATGCATCTATAACAGTTACAAATGCAATGTGGAAACGTTTAGGCAATTGAAACAGCAAAGAAGAAACTGAATTGCATTTTGTGAGTTTTTTATTTTTTCCCCATGATTTTGTTGGTTATAATTACAGAGTTTGGTCTATTTCCTGCTTTTCTTACATTAAAGAAACGTAGTTCTCTTTCTTTCGCCTTTTACTAGCAGTCCTCAATAACATCTTAGTGAACCAAGTTTCTTTTTCTTGTGATGATTGAGCTGAGGATAATAAAGATTTATGTGAGAATTAATGATTTTTGTAAGACTTTATTAATAACTAATAGGCTTAGGTGCGAAGCAGCAGATTTTCTGTGTTGAGTAGCTTGTTGCTAAACCTATTCCTGAGCTAAAACCCTGTTGCAATCAATCGCACTAGCAGAGAAATAAAAATGCTCACGCAGTTTGTGTCCACACTCCCTGGTACAACCTTTTCTTATGGAGGGAGGAGTTTCTGTGCTGGAGGACAGTTCCTGTTTGTTCATTAGGTATAAATCCCAAACTTGATCTAAACTCAGTTCCAAAGTGAAAAGCTCAGTCTCCCAAGAGAAGGTGCATGTGTATGTTCGTGTGTGTGTGTGTGTATACATATATATTATATATGTGTGTGTGTGTGTGTCTCGTAAGTCTCTAAGACTTATTTTTGCTGCAGTTAATATATTGTCTTTAAGATTCTGTGTTTTCCATCCCTTGTGGTGTGAAGCCTTGTCTTCCTTGTACTTTGTGCGTCTTCAGATAGATACAAGTCAAAACTGCCACAGTCAACATGTGGACACTGTATAATATCTATTTCTGGCTTGATTTATGTCACTTTTCTGGCTGATCTTCAAGGACTTCCAAACCCACCCCTTCATTTGGCGTGTGTGATGGTTCAGGGAAGGCCATATAGTTATGGACATAATAAAGGATAAATTTATGGTGCTCTTGCACATCTGTGGTGCTTTCAAAAGGGTTTTGGTTCTGTTCAGCTCAGCCTGAGCCCTCATTCCGCTGAGAAAGGCAATAACTCACCAAAAGCACCACTTCTGCTGCAGTCATTGGATGTGGAGTTTGGCTTGCCAACGAAAAGGGCTTTGTGTGGGGGAGGTTGGTCCAGCGACAGCAGCTGTTTGCCCCATGTTTAGCTGCTGTTTAGGATGCTGCTCTGGCTGTGTCTGACCCAGAGGCGCTTTGGAAGGAGCAGCAGAGCAGCAGGCTTGTTCTCCTTCACTGCTGGCCTCAGGCTTGTGTGGGTCTGCTGGAAGAGATGAGCTGAGCTGAGGCACCACAACGTGCTCTGGCATATGGGAGCACTGTGGGGTTTCAGCTGGCACCGAGTCCTCTGCCGCTTGTGCCACTTGCTGTGGGAGCTGAGGAGGTGTCAGGAGCTGAGAAAATAGATCCTAGCTCTGGCAGAGAGGAGTGGGAGGGTGCATTAGTCTTTGTTGTGATACCGAGAGAAGTGGTGAAGAGAAGAAGGATGATAAGAAGAAATAAAGACAGACCCAGATAGTAGTTGGGAGCCAGCCAGAGTGTAAACAAATCATCAGGGAGGTGAATTTGGAGTGATATCAAGTGGGGAGAGACTGTGAAGGGATAAAAACAGGAGAAGGTAATTTAAGAGCATGGATAGATACCGAGATGAAGAGGAAATGTTATCTTGATCCTGATGTTTGGAAAACTGTAGGAGGGAAGATGTGAGATGAAATGGAAGAGAGGAGTGTATTTTAGTCAAAACATAGAGAAACAAAGCCTTGTCACCCCGGATGGGATGGGTGGATAAAAGGAAATCATCACACTGTGTGACTGAAATTTGGTAGCAGGATGGAGAGGGTGTAAATGTGTGTGGTAGGGTAGATACAAGTCAAAACTGCCCCAGTCAACATGTGGACACTGTATAATATCTATTTCTGGCTTGATGGTGGGTATTTATAATTCTGTTAACAGTTCTAACAGTGTCAAAAGCACAAGATATAAACTAAAGGATTACCCAGCATAAAGGAATGTGGAGTTTGAATTATAATCTCACCATGCAAAATTTGTAGAGTGCTGGTTTAAAATCACGGTATTTTATATAACAATATAAAAACATTTAAAGGAAGTAAGCATGGAACAACTGTAAAATATTTTCCTTCAATATACAGTAAAGTTTTCTTTGCCTCCTTTGTCGTCAAGGTGTCTTGACAGTTGATTTTTTATTTCTTTTTTAAATTTTCCTATGTGGAGAAGCTGGTTGCAAAGAAGAACAAATAGTATGTCTCTTACACAGCCATGACTAGTTCCTGTCATTAAGGGTGCATCTGTGGCAGATGTTGGAGAGCCAGTAGGTCATCCTGTTAGTGGAATTAGGAGGCCATTTAGTTGAATTTCTTCTGTTCTGCTTTGCAGTTGAAAGATGCATGAGTGTTATGCAGTCTGGGACTCAGATGGTTAAGCTGAAGAGTGGAACCAAAGGGCTTGTTCGTCTCTTCTACCTGGACGAGCACAGGACCTGCATCCGATGGAGACCATCCAGAAAGAGCGAAAAGGCAAAAAGTAAACTTGGAACATTTCTTTTGGTTTATTGGGCAGTTCAGTGTTAGAATGTGAATTACAGAGGGAAAACTGAACAGTATTTTTAATAAATGCTTTTTGATGCTTATTTTAAATGTGATGTGATACTTAAATGAAGGTTTTCAAGAGTGTGAGTAGAGTTTCACCACCTACTAAAAGCTGAGGATTATGAAGGGGTGGGAGTGTCGTTCAGTCAAAGTCAACATTTTCCATAGGTTTATGTGAATTATGGGCAAACTGAAGAGGGAATTTATAGCAAACTGTGCTGAACCCTTTTCAAGGCATACATCACAAATTTAAATACAGAACCTAGAAAAGTGTAGGTTGAGGTTTGTTAATCTTACCTGTGATCATTTTCTTTCGGCATTATTACATCTTGAAGTTATTGTGTACCATTATTTCTCATTGAAACTGTTCCTGCTGCACCATTTTAAATTGAAAATTCAAATTAGCCGTTTATTGAATAAAAGAAAGGCTAGAAATTCACAGAACTGTCACGGGGGCTTGAGATTAAAACCAAGCAGTTGGGAAGGCTGCGTAATTCAGAATTGCTCAAAACCAGAAAGAAATGGGGTGGATATTCAAGCATGTCCATTTTTGTTTTCCCTTTTCCCCACAGTTGTCATCGATTCCATTTACAAAGTCACCGAAGGCCGGCAGTCCGAAATCTTCCACCGCCACGCAGAGGGGAACTTTGACCCAAGCTGTTGCTTTACCATTTACCACGGCAACCACATGGAGTCACTGGATCTGATTACATCTAACCCAGAGGAAGCTCGCACCTGGATCACAGGACTGAAATATTTGATGGCTGGAATAAGTGATGAGGACACCCTTGCTAAGCGACAGAGAACGCATGATCAATATCCTTTTGTGAGCCTGAGCTCCAGCTTGTGATTCAGTGTTTCTGGCTTGTTTTTTAGTGACATTTTAGGGGAAATGAGTTTAAACTGAAAGAGGGGAGGTTTAGATTATATATTAGGAAGAAGTTTTTCACTGTGAGGGTGGTCAGACACTGGAACAGGTTGCCCAAGGAAGTTGTGGATGCCCCCTCCCTGGAAGTGTTGAAGGCCAGGTTGGATGAGGCTTTGAGCAGCCTGGTCTAGTGGAAGGTGTCCCTGCTGATGGCAGGGGCGTTGGAACTGGATGATCTTTAAGGTCCCTTCCAATCCAAACCATTCTATGATTCTATGACTTCAGCATAGGGTGTCCTTTCACCTCCTGTGAAGTGACCAAAAACCTTGCCATGGATTGCAATGGAAATTTGAGTTACGGGTTTGACACTTATCTGTGCAATAAAACATCAGCTGTGCCTTAGGGACTGGATTAATGTCTGTTGAAGATGGGATAGTCTTGCATTTTGTTAGTGAAATTCTCATTGAAGGGTCAAAATAGTCATTTCTAGTTATCTCGATAAATACTCACCCCAGTATGATTTCAGGATTTCTGTCATCTTCTGTTTGCCCAACTCTGCTCGTATTCTTCTACTGCAAATGGCAAGGTCCATTAGAAGACACTGTTTTTGAGGTGTTACTAATTGAAAGCTTAAATTCGTTAGCCTTTGCACAGATTAAACCCTGGCATTTTGGGGAGTCTTTCAGTGAACTGACTAGTAACTCCTGACCATCTCCATTTCTCTTGGTGCATGTCAGGTGTCTGTGTGTGCTTCTTAGCCTCCATTGGTTGTCAGGAGCACAAGTCTTTAAAGCTCCTTAAATGTTTGTTGTAGCCTAGTAACCAAAATGAACTTCTTGTAAAGATTATGTCCATTGAATGTTTTCTTGATGTGCTTTCTTTCACAACAGGGCTGACTAGTAGGTTAAATACAAAGAACACTTCGCTAAACAACAACAACAAACCCCCAACAAACCCATCTTGATGAAAATTGTAACGTGTCTCTTCTGCCTCGCAGAAATCTACAGTGATCACTTGTAAATACTCCTTCTGGAGAATATACACACTTTAAGTGTTTTTAATTTATCTTTTCAGTGCTTAATTCTGATGCAAGATAGGCACAGATCCATTTGGGGGATATATTGCATGCTCTGTTGCACACATGCTCAGCTTGCTATATTTATCCATGACTTTTCTGAGCTGCTGTATGTTCTCTACTGGTGAAACATCACTTCAAGTCTTGTTTGTGTTATCAAATGTGGCAGCTGGGAAACTGCAGACAAAATGACACTGTACCAGTTCCAAGTAGGGTAAGAACTTAGCAAAAGCTGCACAGGGATACCTGTGCAAAGAGGGTGTAAAAGGTACTGGGTGGAAAGTGGAGAAGTTCAAGCAAAATGAAGGGAGAAGTGGCAGAAGATATCGAAGCAAGCCTAGCAATATTTGAAACCTTAGAGCATGTTCTCAGAGAATTTAGTAGCAGAAATGAGAGCACAACGGGGCTGGTACAGTGAACATAGCTGTAAATAATTGTCATAAAGCAGTCCTGGTTTTAAGCATTTGAATTAAACTGGCAAGGGCAGGGAGGAAAAACTGGTTTTGTGTGACCTCAAACCCATGTAAACCTGCAGAACATCCCCAAAAAGGTGACGTTAGAGATGAGTCCTGTTGTTTTCTGAATCTGACAGCTGCTAGCTGTATTTGGTGCCATTTTGCTCTTCTGAGGGGAGAAATAGCAAATGTATGAGTGCTCCCCATCTTCTCTGTGCAACTTATGATTCTGTGGAGTTGCTGCTGCCTGGTGGAAGGTGTGGCACAAGGTGAGGGCAGAGATAGGGGAGAGTAAGTGGTGGTCAAAGAAATTGTCCAGAGATGGAAGAGTACAAATATATGGATGAGAGAACTGTGTGGCAGTCTTGGAGGAGAGAGCATTGAAAAACAAGAGTGGTTAATTTTTCATGAGGTTCTTATGGAAACCACAGGCTGATAATAATGTACTTAGGCTGACTTCAATCTTCCTTATTCCATCCTCTTGCACTAGAGTAATGTTATCCCTGATACAGGTCACTATTGAGCTTGATTCCTTTGAGTTGAGTCACAAAACCAGTAGCTCCCTGAAGGTCGACAGTCTTGGTTGCCACAGGTAGGAGGTCCGATAGCAAATTGTACCTGAAGGCATATGGTAGTAGGAGGCTTTGATTTGGCATCAGTGAGGGGAGAACCATGTAGGTAGCACCAGATCTTTGCCAGCAATGACTTTATTTCAAGGTGTACCCCAATAGCTTTAATGTGGGAAGTCTTAGTTCAAGTGTTTTGCCCAGAAAACACTGACTTGAAAACGATGTTTCTGAAGGCTGGATTGAATAATGCTCACTTCTCCCTGGAAGATGTCAAGGTCCTCTCATAAGAAAAATTATCCCCCAGCCCAGAAGAGCTGAGGCAGGGTCTTGTCCCTTACCTGCCCAACTGCTCTGCCTCCCTCCTCTGTGAGGAGATCCCCCTCTTGTACCTTTCCTTGACAACATTTGCAGCTGGGTCAAACAGACCTTTGAGGAGGCCGACAAGAATGGTGATGGGCTGCTGAATATTGAAGAGATCCACCAGCTGATGCATAAACTGAATGTTAACCTGCCCCGCAGGAAGGTCCGGCAGATGTTTCAGGTTGGTGGCGTCCAACATGCAGCACTGTGGTAAGATAGTGCCAGTTACAGTCTGCTTCGGGGCAGATCCAGAATATGATCTGCAAGCTGGGACTTAAACTCTGTCCTTTCCAACACCTCACAGACCTTTTCCAAGTCTTACCTTTTTGTAGACAGAGATACATCATAACACTCATAACACTGTTTTAACAACATGAATGACAAAAGGAAATCTATTCATATTACTTTTTCAGATGTATTACTGTTTTCATCTCTGTGATCTGAAATGTTCTATCCTTGCATTGGTGATCAACGAAGTTGCTCTGTTTCTATTGAAATCCTTTTTCATTTCCTTTAGGGAAAAATGTTTGATAGAAAATAGCTTTATGAAAGTAATTGGGTTTTTTTAAACAACTTCCTCTTACTTAGCCAGAGTACAATTTTTACTTCTGTTGCCCGAGAACAGTTCCCATTTTCCACCAGCACTGGTGTTTACTGTAGGAAAGGAAAGATAAGCTGAGATAAGCTAATAGAGAGCAAAATAACATTTTCTTAACTCTTCAACAACACTACTAACCAAAAGCTGGTTTGCTATAAAACATGGGGGAGTTGAGAAATCTTCTATAGTCAAAAGTGCTTTGTTTGTCTGGCATAAAATCTGCATTAAAAGTATATCTGTGGAGTATAAACTACACCCCAAAGACTCGAGAAGTGTGGAAACTGATGGGGTTGTGTTGCAGAGGTGAATTTGGGTTGTACTTGTTCCCACAAATTAGTAATGTCATTTAAATTATGTAGTAGATACAAAATTTATTTCAAATCCTATTTGACACCAAATAGCTGGGAATTATTTTCTTCTTGGCTTACTTGCTGTGATCTGAGTTTATAGCTCGGGTGACAGTAGCACTAACGAGGTGTAATGTAATGCAGCTTCCCCAGATCCTCGGGTTTTGCTGATGTTGCTGACTGCTGCAGGAGAGGCAGAGAGTTGTGGAGCTGTGTACTGAGAGGAAGAAAATGCAGTTCATTTGACACTTGAAGTGTCTAGTAATGAAGTGAGACACTCTAGAAGCCATCAGCCTTTGTATAATCAGAGGCAACTTTTAGTTAAAAATAAACTGATTTACTTATTTTTATTTTGCTGCAGTTTCTGCCAGCCTATAGCTGAGTTAATAACCTAGACCTCACAAGGCATGGTTAAAGTTATCGGAGTCGAATAGAAAAGGAGTGTTGAGGGTTTGTTTAGTGTTAGCCATTCAGAGCTGGGTCCGCAGGGCCTTACCCCACCAGCAGTGCTTTGTGCTAGCAGTCCTGTGTGCTTCCAGGACTTAACAGGGGATAAAGGGAATGGCAAAGTAACTCTGGGACAAATCCTCGCCCCTACTTCTAGTTACCCTGCACTGTTCTAGCACTTGATCTGCTCAGGTGGTGCTGTTGGCATGACTTGGTGTTACAGTTTTGGACGTGGCACGGATGGCCCCCAGCCTGGGGGAGCACCTGTGGCTCCATGGGGGTGGCCAGGCTTATGAAACAACTCAGGTCCTGCATCTGGGAATAGATCATGGGGCTGCTACTTTAGCTCTGTGTGTGTAGGAGGAGTCACTGGTGTAGAGATCAATTCCTGTTCCAAGAGGTGCTTCAAAGTTAAATGGAGTGGGTTTTGTGAAGGGAAAGGAAAACTGGACCCTTGGAAAGCAAAGCAGGCCAGAGATGTGTTGATTGCATCTGCTGTTACACAAGCTCCTCCTCTACAGAAGTGAGGTTTGGGCACCAACTGGAAGAGTGTTCTTGAGAAGGAAGAAGTGATAGCAGGATGTGGATACCCTTCACCTGGGGACAACTTGTGTTTGGTGTACCGGCAACAAGCCAACAGATTCAAAGCCAAGTCGGTGTTGAAAGAAGTCTGCACAGAAAGTCTTCTGACCTGAAGAGAGTGAAGCACCATTTTTTAACAGAACGTGACTTGGGAATGGCAAGGAGGTTTATAGCTACAGAGAAAAAGCATTATATACAGCTGGGAACAAAGAACATTATTCATGGGAACAATAGCACATTCCTAAACATTTATTTCACTTTGTCTCCATTATCTGCTTACAGCCTCAAACTTAGCAAGAGTTGTAGCTTTCCTGAAGTTCGTTTTTCATGGAGACCTACATAATGTTTGACAGCAGTTCTCCAGAGTGTATTCTTTGTTTTGAAAATCCAAAGCAATCCTCTTAGGCAGATGTTGACAGCAAAAAGCTTGTATTAACATGCGTTAAGTACTGTTTTCTTCTCTTCCTACCTCTGAGGTTAAACAAAAACTGCCATCAAGACTGGGGCTATTGGGCATGTATTTTGGTGGGGAGTCTTATTTCTGCTGCAGACTTTTCCTCCCTCCAGAGTGCTGACAGGGCACTGAGAGTGTTACAGTTTGAATTAATGTAAATTTAAGACTGTGATATTGTCCTGAATGTTTTAAAATGTCAGCCTCTGTTGTTACAGGAAGCCACGGGGTGAAATTGTTATGTTCCATGCTATGTTTTAATCCAGGATAACTGCAGGGCATACAGGGGAGTAACAGAGGTCAGGATAAAGTCCAGGCTGAGCCTCTTTACATGGGAAACAAATTCAAAACTGAAGATGGAATTGAGACTTCCATAGGGAACCTGTGGCTTTAGTGTAGTAACTGTTTTCACCAAAAGATCCAATCAATAGTGTTACAGTTTTGCATTTATTTTAGCTTAGAATTTGAGTCTGAACAGAATCTTGCAGACTAGAACTATTAAATTTCTGTTTGTGTACATAAATCCTGTTCTGCTTTGTTCCCTGAGTTCACCTTTGTTTAGCACGCTTACCTGAGTGTCTTTATCTCTTAGGAAGCAGACACGGATGAGAACCAAGGAACCCTAAATTTTGAAGAATTTTCAGTGTTTTACAAGATGATGTCCTTACGTCGAGATCTCTACTTGTTGCTTTTAAGCTACAGTGACAAGAAGGATCACCTCACTGTTGAGGAACTTGCTCAGTTTCTAAAGGTGGAACAAAAGGTAAGGGGATGCTATACATCCATATATATGTACATATAAATACAGTGAAGGATAGGGACAGAGTTTTGTGGGAAAAGTTAGCTTGGGGCAGGGGGGGAAAGAACAGATGTTGCAACAAAAGAGAAATCAAAATGCTTTATTGTTTTTTAAATGCTTCTAGAAAGAGTTTGAGCTTGTTCAGACTCTGTGGCAGAAGAAAGGTAAGTGTGGAGCACTATGGTTGGTATTTGTTAGTTTCTAAGGACATTCAGGTAACTTTCACACTTAGTTACAGCTGGTTACTGTATGTTTACCTGGCTGCTTTCTCTTGCATAGCTTGTTTGCATTGTTTATTGGTGTTCTGTGGGGACGTTTATATTTCCAGGAGATGCTTTTCACTAGTAAAGGTCTTGGCAAATATACCCTAAATGAGGATAATACATGCTATATTTTAAAGCTAGAAACACATGACAAAATAAGAAGAGCAAACTATTTCTGATTATCTGTGAGTGGTTTGCCTGTGCATGGCCTGATGCAGGAACACGTTAAGATGAATCTTTGTGTTTGCATTTCCTTTCCTGGCAGCTAAGTTGAATCCTACAATCCTGTTATGTATCCCAGGAGTTCCCAAGTATCAGTAGTAGTAGTGATTATAAGGACTGTTGGTTTTATTAATACTGCAGTTGAAATACTGACAAAGAAAAACCTCTTAAATGACCTAAATCTTTACTAAGTTTTAAAGGGAGGATTACACTTTTGGGATATAATACAAAGTGGGATATTGCACCAACCTGGCTGAGGACGAGGTGTCCAGGATTCCATCCTTCTGCCTTCTCTCACAATTTTTATTCAGGAAAGTCTGTTTTCCAGGCATTCCTCATAGATGTGTGGGACTATGCAAAGAAAATATCACATCTGAAGGTTGCACTTCTATCTAAACCTCCTCAGAGAGAAGCCAGTGAGAGAGGTGGGCTTCAGGGAACCACAGCAGCAGATGCACTGATAAGAAATTAAAAAATAAAAATGAAAAGAAGCGTAAATAACTTAAGAAGCAACATTGGGTCAAGATTGGTGATGGTCCCCTGATGTGCTTATGGACAAATTTGCTGAACAAAGAAATCTGTTGCTCCAGTGGAGACTTTCATGCCCATCTTGAGACTGAATTATTACAGAAATTGTCTGTGGAACACATAGAGGGGACTTGTGCTCCGGACAGAGAGGAGCACAAACGAAACCTTGTCATCTTTAGGGCTCTTACTTGCTTCTGGAGATTGGTCCTGGGTTGTTTGCTCACCCCGTGCGTCCTTGCAGAGTATTGTTCCAAAACAGCCTCAGGAAAATAGATGCTAACATCCCAAAGTACTCAAGCTTCCCGGGTATGGATGTTGTGTTTTGCCCACAGTCACTGGATAATCTGTGCCGTTCTGGGATCCTGCCTGTGACAACTGCTTTTTCCGAGTTATCCCGAGCATAAAATCTCAACAGTCTGTGCTGTTTGGTTGCTGAATTTCCCCCTGGCCATCGTGCCAAGTCCCTGGCATGTACGACTCCCTGGTTCTTTCTCCTTCCCCCTTGAAACATGGAGCACTGTCACATCACTGATCTTGCTGTGATAGCCTCAACACACAGATTCCTGCAAGCAGTCTGGTCCTGGCAGTTCTGCTAATTACAGCTTGAAAGCACAACATCTTTTAACGTTTTTCCCTTTATGCTCTTGCCCTCAGTCTTCTGAGCTCGCTGCTTTCTCCTTGGTTTCATTTTTAATCTCTGTATTCTACTTGGGTCCCTTCAGTGGAGCACCCTTGACAGCAGCAGAGATGAGGTTGACACTGATGAGAAAGCAAAGAAATGCTCCAGAGAGGACATGTTCATGGAGATGCTGAAGTGCCCAGGAACAGCTGAAAAGCAGTGGTATGAGAGGGCACTTGGGGACCTGGAGCAGGAAGAGCAACACGTGAAAGAGGCAGAAGAGCTGTCTTTATGGGTGCACAAGGACATTATGAAACTACTGATGCAGCAGAAGAAACAAGCTGAGTGTCAAGTCTGGCATGCTGCATCCTGTCCTCTGTCTACACACTACTCAACACTGAATGTGGACAAACAAAAAACCACTCTACAAAAACTAAAAGAAGAGTAAAAGTCTCATCTCCTGTAGATGAACCTCTTGGCAGCATACTTCAAAAGCACCTTGCACTTTCTTTGCCTCTTCCCCCTGGTCTCCCCAATTCCTGTTGTTAGAGCAGATGTACCCTTCAGTGTTTTCAGAACACAGACGTCACAACAGTGTCCTCGGGTAAGACAAGATTGCCTTCAAAGGCTGATAATGGTTCAAGTAATAATGCAGCTCTCAAGTGCCTTCAACCAAACAGCGTTTCATTTTTGCTCTTGTCTGGCTGCTTGGAAATCTGTGGACAGTCTGTCCAACTCCATCTGCTACTCTGTTGGCAAGGCTTTTAAATATTCTGCAGCCTGAGGACAGAACAAAAGGGGTTTGGGTTTTTTGTTAACTTGCTCAGCTGGCTGCTTTTCTTAGGAGAGCTCTCTGTTGCCTTCACCCCAGAGCTTGTGAAACAGATTATTTCCACTTAGGTGCAGTTAAACTCAGCTCATTGCTATTGAAATTGCAATTATATGGCTTCAAATGTCAGAAGAGCAGAAAGCAGGCTGGTTTCCTGGGGTGACTTCTGTTCCTGTAGTCCTCTTAGCACATGTGGCTGTGAGGGAGGAACATCCCTGGATCTCCAGCCATGTCTGAGTGTTGTCCCTTTGGGAGTGTCCTTTCTTAATAAACCAATGTCCTTGTCGGAGTTGGTCCTCCCCAGAAACTGATTTCCTGCTATAGGACACATTGCTTCCATGGCAGGATCTCCAGGCTCTTTTGACTAACAGAGCTTGTCTCATACTTGTCTTTGAGCTGTGGGCCTTGGGTGAAACAGGGTCTACAAGCATCACCTTCCCAAGTGAAAGAGCAGCTTGGCAGTTGCTCTTCATTCTGGACCTACATCACAGGGTGAATGGCCTCATTCTGCCCTGGTCTGGGGAGCCCCAGAGCGATGCTGTCCTGTGCGCGGGGCTCAGCCAGCCTGTGCCTGTTGTCTGATTGTTGCTGCGGCGTCTGTCCTTCCCTTCTCCTTTCTGCTGTGTCCATATCACACCAAGTGCTTTTCTTTCAGTCATAGCAGAGACCTTTTTGGCTCTTGTGCTGATGGTTTTATGCAGTTACAAGGCTGCTTTGATGTTACAAACCTGAAATGTTCAGTTTTGCTTTCCTGAGGGTGAGGTTTCCCTTGTGCCCGTTTGCCACCTGCTGCCTTCCCATGGATCCCTTACTTTGCAACACAGTTTTCATCTGTCCTCAGGAAAAGGACAGCCCCCTGAGATCTTGCCTCCAGCAGTGATCTCTGTGTGCTCCAGGGAAGTGCCACACGTTGTATGATGCACCGTGTCATGCTCCCAAGGGACAGGAACCAGATGGAAATGTGAATAACCCCACCATCACGTTGGTACCAAACCAGTATCTTCTGTGGTTTAAAGGGCTGCTGCTATATACAGCCCAAATGAAGCTGGTGGCAAAAATGAATGCCCTGCTCATTTTAATTGAACTGAAGAGGAAGTAATTTTATAACAATTACACCCTCGGAACATGCACATATAATTATGTAAAGCTTTTACTTAATTATTCAGTATGGGTTAGCACATTTGGAATTAAACCTGCTTAAGAAGAGAGTAAGTTTACCCTTATTCCTTGTCTACACTAATTATACAGTGTCATGGGAATAACTAGTGAATAGTGAAAAAGTGCTAACAAGTGGGATTAAGTACACCTTTAGAAAATGAATGTTTTGAAATAACTCCACCTGCTCTCTTGGAAGAAGTTTTAAAGGAATCTGATGAGACAGTAAATGCCAGGGAACGTCTGTATATGTTGGGGTGTGATCTGAAGCAGTGTGTGCTAAAGGGTGTCAGGAACCTGTGTCCCAAAGGGAATAGGAGATTATAAGAATATCAATGCTAGTACAAGGACTTTGATAAGAGAAGAGACTGTGGAGCTTGTTAATATCAGAGAGGGAAGACAATACCAGATCATCACACCTGATCAATCCTTGCTGCTTTCCACAAAAAAAAACCTTATTGTGGCGGCACAAACGCAGCTGGGGAGCCAGCTGATGCCTTCCTCCCTCTCATGCTCACACAAAGGGATGATCAGTATATGGATTTATGCGATGACTCAGTATGTCATGACATTTTACATTGACATCTTGCTCTGAAATTGGAAGAATGTCTTTGCTTTGATTATTTTTATATTGATTTTTTCTTATAGAATGATTTACTGTGAACAACTAAAGCCTAAACCATCAGAGTGCTGTCGACACGCTCATGTCTAGGAGCACCTGTCATTAGCATTTTTCTAACTTCTCCTTTCCTTTTCTTTTTACCCCCATCCTAACTTTCCTTCTACTTTACATTCCTGTCTTTTATTTCCTTTCCCTTGAGAATGGGAAATGAGAACAATTCCCATTGTTAGCTTGTGGGCCTTTACAGAAGAGGGCTCTCCCATTGCCTGGCACTGCTGTCCGCTGCAGCTTCAGATGACGTTAGATTTTTTGGCAATAGATTTGTCTGACCTGCTTCCAAGGAGACAAGTGAAATTAAAAGTGATTTCTCTCTTCTTTCTCCTACCTTTTCACTGGAGATAAGAGCTCATGTTGCTTTTTTTGTAGTTTTACAGGGTCTTATTTTGGGAAAATTAATTGCTGGTTCATCTACTTAAAGCCAAGGTCTTATCTGTCATTCAGAGGCTGATACTCTTTTAAAAGAACATACCTGCATCAAAATTAAAGCTTTTAACCAGGGATATAGAAAGTAACCCCTTATCAAGAGACTCTGGAAGCTCCACTATTGCCCATCTTCAAAATATTCAGCCATCAACAACAATCATTACTATTTGGTATTATTTCTAGTGGAATACTTTAAAGTTTAAAGAAAGCAGATTTAAATTAGTAACCAGTCATCATCTCTCTTAAGCTATACAGTTAAAAAGCACAGATCGGTGGACTTTTCCTTAGCAGATGCAGCTTTGGACTAGATTAGACATTTTTGTTCCTAGAGCACACAAGTACCCTGCCACTCAGCCACCAAGGAGCCGCGAGGGATAATGAAAAGTTAATTCTAGCCAGCTTGTGCTGAAGCAGGGCCTGCTATGAATAGTGTTTGCAATCAAACAGCAACATCTACTTGAGTTAGGATAATCACTTATTTTCTCTACTGAGTTGTTCTCGTTCCTATTATCCTGTGTAATTCCTGCCATGATTGTTGGCTTAGCTGGGAAATATAAATAAAATGTTTGGAGAAGGAAATGGGCTGAGCCATGCTTTCCTTCCGCAAGAGGAAAGGGTGAAGGGGAGAAGCACTGGAAAATATCTCCAAGTTTTTCAGCTTCAGTCACCACATGAGTTGAACTGCTCACTTGCCTTCTGTTACTATACTTCTAACGTTGACATGTCTTGTTTTTCCTCCTCTGGTAATTTTTCATACTTAGTCTGTAGCCTTTTAGGTGTTACAAGATCTGGCCAGTTATGGCACTCGCATCTCTTAGGAGGAACTTGGCACTTGGCAGGATCAGGCCCTTAAAGAAGACCCGAGAAACCTCGTTTAGAACCTAGTTTTATATTTCCATATAGCTGAATGCTGAGCTGTGGGAAATAATGGAAAGTGCAAATTCCTTCCAAAAGGCTACAGAGTACATGGAATTGGTGTTGCTGTCTGAAAGAGAAGTCTGTTACTAAGAGAGAGTTCACAGGAGAGCCATTTTCAGATTTCAACAATAAATGTTAAGTAACCTGCAGGATGACGGACCTGCCTCCTGTATTTGCCTGAAGCAGGCATGTGGCAGGCACAGTCTGAGAGAGAGGGCTGAATGATCCTTTGCTTCCCGACTGCTTCACGTGTCAGGGCATTTGAGCTGACTTTGGCAAAGAATGCAGAGTGCAAATGCTAAACAGAGTAATGGTTCTGCCAAAGGCTTTAGTGTCGTCGTTGCCAACCTGTGATGTTACTAGTAGAGGAAATGAAATACACCTAATCTTAGTTCTCACTTCTCTACAACTTAAGGGGGGCAGAGGCATGAGAAAAGATGAGATGAATGATGGAAGCCACTTCTTTCCTTCAGTTTTACAGGAAATATAAGTGTGTGGTGATACTCTGGCCCCACTACTCAGTTAGGACTTTAATTGTGGACTAGTGGAAGCTGCTGACAAAACTCTTATTTGTTTTAGAACTGCTGTTTTTCATTTCAGAATCTAATTATTTATCTCATAACCTGTATATTACTGTGAACTCTTTTGGAAATAATGAAATCACAGAACTGGAAAATGCATGAAAATGAAATCAAACCCTGCCAAATCTTTTTTTCATGTTTAAGTAGATTATATTAAAGAAGATAACTTCACAGTTCTCATTTCAGCACTGTTGCCCAGTACAACCATTATTAAGTGTGCTTAACAGCTAATTTCCATTTTTGAAATAAAATGCTAAAACTTTCAAGTGATTGTTACCTTTCACTCCTATTTTTCTCCTCAAAGGTAAGAGCAGTGAGGCTTGTGCAACACTGATAAAAATAAAATAAAAATCTTAAAGTCCTTTTTACAGTAATGTTACTGACTGCCCCAGTCATATTTGACTGAACTCTGGTCATAAGGTTTTGCTAGTGGACCCAGAAGCCTAAAGTAGATTTTTGACATGCTGGTGACATGGTAGGGAAAAGTAAGTGCACCAATACTGTTGTTTTTGTGCAGATGAATAATGTGACGCCAGAATATTGTCTTGACATCATACAGAAGTTTGAAGTATCAGAAGAAAACAAGAAGCAAAATGTTCTTGGGATTGAAGGTAAAGTTTTTGATTTCACAATTAGTTTTGCCTTGATATACTGGAGTGGGATAGAAAAGCTTTACCAGTGTTTTGGCATAGATTATAATACTTGCCTGCAATAAAGTTGCGTAGATGATCAGCAGCCAGTGGCCTAGATGCATTTTTGTGAGACGTGGGAGAGCAGAGAGTAGGTGGGGTGAATTAGCAGCTGGTGTTGTACAGCAGCACATCACAGCCATCACATACTAATGTGAATGCCTTAGGCTTGCATGGATTTATTGCTAACTGTGTATTTGTAAAATACAAACATAAAACATTCAGTACCGTGTATTTTATACTCTAGCCTGTTCTAACTGAATAGTAATGACAGCAAAGTTTTCCTTCTGCTCTGTCTCTGCAGATCTGGAATCACTTCTGTACAGTCCTTTGATTTATGCTTATGTGAAATAAAATATGGGTAGTTGCATTTTCTTTGTGTTTTAATACCTTATTCACCTTGTTTGCTAAAGGAATTTTAGGTGGCATATTTATCTAGAATCCAACTTGGTATCAAATCAAAATCTGCATTGGAATGAAATAGATTAAATGCTGTGGCGTGTTGATTTGCCCAGAAGATAGCTTTCCTGAAGCAACATAATTAACATCATGATTTGGGGTGAGGGGAAGGAGAAATCTTCCTCTGCGTGATACTTAAATCCTGGGATTATGGCCTCCCAGACCTTAAGCTTCTGGTTTGACCCTGGGCACTGCACTTAAACCAAAGTAAGGAAAGTAAAATGAACAAGCTCTGACATTTAAAAAAATACTTTTGAAAGCATTTCTGTTCCTTTCAACCTTCTGCTTCTTTTATGTTTGGGTTGCTTTCAGGGTTGGTATTGTTTGCATTACCCTTTGGAAATATTTTACATTTCTCATCCTCAAAGAAGATATTTTTAAAACTTTCTTTGCTCAAGGCTGATCTGATTTATAGGGATATAAACCGAGTACCATCTCCTCACCTACACTTGCAGCATAGAGAAAATGGTAAACTAGAGTTTAATGGCTGGGTTAGTGAGTTGGCTAGCATGGACCCATGCTCTCTGCGCTGCAGGGCAGACCTTTGGGTGGCTGCTACCTTCTCTACATGGTATCTTCAGTCAAGGTAGTGCTTCTTACTACTGTAAGAAGTACTTAGGCTGTCCTAAAGCCTACTTATATTATGCTGTCCTAATGCCATATACAGCAGAAGAGTGGCATTAGGACAGCCTAAGTATCAGCAATAAACTCAGGGGGGAATAAATGCATTTATTTCCAAGTCAGGATGTCAGTTTGGCTCCTGTTTCTAACCTATGATCTGTATAAAGTCAGATCTTCCTTTAACAGCAGCTAATGTGCTGAAAGCACGGGGTGCAGGAAGATTAATCCTTGCTGTGTGATTCAGTGGCTCTGGAGACACGAGGAAGCAGTGACAAGCATAAGCAGAAGAAAGTGTTAGAGTGCAAATCATTCTCCTGGTAAGATCCACTGCACCTGTGGCAAAACCTTTTCTCTTTGTTCAAAGGTTTCACCAACTTCATGCGCAGTCCTGCTTGTGACGTGTTTAATCCACTGCATTGCGAGGTGCATCAGGATATGGATCAGCCCCTTTGCAACTACTTCATTGCTTCATCTCACAATACCTACCTGACAGGAGACCAGCTGCTGTCCCAGTCCAGAGTGGAGATGTACGCGCGAGTGCTGCAGGACGGTTGTCGATGTATTGAAGGTACAGTGTTAGTGAAACTGGCTGGTTCTGAGAAGTGTGATGGAAACTTCTTTTAATTGCAAAGTCAGTGGCAAACTCTAAGCATTAATGCTTCACTATCTGATTAACTTCAGTGCTAAACTCCTGTTTTCTAGCAGTTTAAACAAGAACTTTTCTGTTGGGAATGATCTCAGACAAACTTGGTAGACACTACTGTTTTCTCCTGCCTGCTGCCGTGTTGTTATGCTTTTCTCAGTGCAAGTTTTCCATTGTCCCATGTTTATGTGAAGCATTTTTTGGTTGCACAAACCCCAGTAAGGCAGTGGACAGGCATCTCTTTGGGGCCCTGCAGTTCCTGCAGAGCAGCCCTGGTTGTTCCGCTCTGTGGTTCCCCGTGCTTGAGGTTACTGCTTTACAGGAGTGCTTCCTAGTCCACCTTGTTCAGAATGAGCTGAGCCAGCAAAAACCTTTTTCTTTCTCAAACTGAATGGGAAAGCAAGTGGTTGCATATGTAGTTCCTCCTGCAGATGCAAAGGAAAGATGAAAAGTGGCTGTAGGAGTAGGACAGGTGAGCAAACAGTGCCTTCTGTCAGCACAGCCGTGTATTTATTTCTCACACCATCTTAGAGCTGAGAAACGTGGTTTTGGTCTGCCACAGTAGAGAGGTAGGGTGCCTCTTCATTGTCTGGATGCTGGTGGAAGAAAACAAGATGCTGTTTGATAGCCTGGAGATCGTCTTGGATTCTTGTTCTGCCTGATTTAAATAATAACAAAACATTAGTATTTTTCTGTTCAAGACTCTGAGTGGAATAAAGTCTTTTGACAAGTTTAAACTCAATATTTTATGACTAGTATTACAAGATTCATCTCTGGAAGAACAATCTGTTAATCTGAATTTAAAAATGAATTAGAGAAAGTGAACCTGAGAAAACTGAGTGGTCTGCCACTGTACTTTCCCTTCTGTAGGAAAGTTCAGTAAAATGCACAGTAGTGTGTTATTTTGCTTGACCTCAAAACTATTGTAGATGCCGAACAGCGTAGGTAATAGCTCAGTAGCTTTCTCTCTGTGAAGTTTTTAACTTCCTGTAGAGGCAACAGTAGTGACAAGTTTGGTGTAAATCCAGGGTACAGCAATTCATTAGGAAAGGTGTTACTGTTCTAGTCATTCTAAATGTGATGGGCTTGATGCTACTCTTGCTATAGTCAGTTATAAAACTGCAAGTTTAATTGGGAATGGAAAAAGACTGAATTGTTTTTAAATAGATTGTCTTCAGAAGCTGCTTTCCCAAGAGACAGCTGTAAACATCTGACCTATTGCACCTTTTTATTTGTATATAGAAGGAAAAGAAACCTCGGTTTAATAAAAGGGGAAAAAACAGTTTTAATTTGCAGATTTCTCATTTGATATAAGAAAAGATTGTCTTGTTAGTCTGAACTCAATTGGTAGGTCATAATAGATTGAATTAAACTTGTTGACACCTGCATGGTTGAGTAAAATACATGAGTTCTGCTGACAAGTGAGATCAGCAGAAATGTAGAAGGTCCTGGGCATCTTTTAATGCATAGCTTTTTTTGTCTTAATAGTGGATTGCTGGGATGGCCCCGATGGAGAGCCAGTGGTGCACCATGGCTATACTCTCACTTCTAAAATACTCTTCCGTGATGTGGCAGAAACTATCAATAAATACGCCTTCATCAAAAACGAGTAAGTGTAAAGTCACTTTTGAAGCTACAGCTGTCTGTTTTGTGTAGGTAATCCCGTGTCAAAATCAACAATCAACATCAGGAAGTACATCTGTTCCTTTAAACACATTGAGAAATCATAAAGTTGATTCTGTTCCCCTGTTTATTGCCTGTGTCTTATTTATTGTTCAACTGCATGAGCTCTTTCTATCAATCAAGTTAGAAAGTTCAGCCTAAGTTAGAAAGACCTTTCATGCCTTGTAAACTCAGTAATATTTTGGACAGTCTGAGACTGTAGAGTATCTACAGGTTATTTTGATCTTTTGTTTGAGCAGAACTTCCCACTCATATCCACAGGGAAATTCTTCTGAGAAATCAATACCATAATACTCTCTAAGGCAAATACTTTATTTCCATAGGAAAATTGAAAAGCTGCCTCATAATGTAGTATGAGGCAATACTGAGATGTGGGGTAATGTTCAGGTTCTATTTTGTTTGCCATGGTACTATATAACAGTTTATTATGAAAATCAGAGTTTAACCCTGTATATACAACAGTCTCAAATCATGAATGAGGGTATGGAATTTTCAGTAGTTTAGACAGAATAAAGGGAAAATGCTTACTTCTCTTTATTAAAAAAGTGACCCTCAAGGGGTGTGTGCAGGGTAAAAAGAAACCCCACAAAAAACCCAGGCCCAAAAGTTTGGTGTTATTGATTAGAAATAGGAGCTGATGAATTCAAAACTGAAAGACATCGTTCTTTATTTGGTGTAGGGTTGGGCTCTGGGGTTCCTTGGCAGAGGATTCTGGGGCTGCCAAGAGTTTAGAAAACAACTGGGCAAATTTGTGGGACAAATAGGCTGTTAGACACAGAAACAACATCTTTGCTTAAGAAAGCAAAGCTGTAAGTTTGTGGAGCCTGAGAGAGTGTTCTGGAAAGTGCTGCCAAATAGTTCTCCTTCTCCAGAGTCTGGGCATCTTCAGAGATTTGGTCTGACTCACTGTAGCTGCACTTACTAAGACAAACAGTTCATGCAGCTATCAACCTTCAGAAGATGAACAGAGAGGAGTTAGCAATTCCTTTGAATCCTGTTGATTTCAAAATACTTTTCTCCAGGAGCAGCTTGCTGATCACTTACAGTTTAAGAAGACTTTGTATATGGCTTGCAAAGGAATAGTGTAACTTCTGCTCAGCTATGTAGAACAAAAAGGCTTTGTGTTGTTGATGAGCTTTATTACAAGTTCCTCTGTGCCTCACGCTCCGTGATCACTGGTGTCACCTTGTGTGCAGTGGGTAGGGTTGGAGGGAGAGGGCAGAACTGCCTGCAGGGACTACCTGAAGGATTCTGACAGAGCAGGGATTTGGGAGCTCATGTGCAGAGTCCTTCCTCCCAGAGTGAGTTTGTTTCCAGACTACTGACAATGCAAAAGCAATCTGCTTAAATGGGTTTATGTGGTAAGCTCTGCAGGGCTTCTCTCTTCAAACACGGTTCTGACAATGTCTGGGGGTTTTGTGTCTAGGTTTCCAGTGATACTGTCTATTGAAAACCACTGCAGTATTCAACAGCAAAAGAAGATTGCTCAGTACCTGAAGGAGATATTTGGTGACAAACTCGACCTGTCGTCTGTAATCACTGGAGATTCCAGACAGCTTCCTAGCCCTCAAAATTTGAAAGGGAAAATCCTAGTGAAGGTAACTTGCTCCTGGTGGCATGTTCAAAATGTGACAAAAGTCAACATGTGATATTTATTGTAGATTTTCTTTGACTTTGGAGAACCAGCACTAAATGAGTTAAAAGTCTTGAGCTTTTCAGAGACATTGAAACAGAGTTTACCTTGGACTTGGTGAGTGTCCCAGAATGCTTCTGTAAGTGTTTCAAGAAGGAAGTGATATCAACAGCAGTGGAAAGTAAATTCTTTCTGTTTCTTAAGCATCCTACCTGAGAGTCTTAAAGTCTGAGGTGCTTATTTTTAAATCTGAGCAGCAAGTTAGGAGAGTAGAAAAATTCTATAAAATGCATCATTATGAAGAGAAGGAACTGTGACAGTTACCTGAACCTGATATCTTTAAAAAAAAAAAATTTAAAAAATTGTCTAATTAGTTATTAGTGGATGTTGTTCCATATGGTTCATATCCCTATAAGTAGTATCTAAACTTTATCCTACAGTCCTTCCTTGGACAAAATTTTTTAGACTAATACAAAAAGCATCTGAAAATTTCTTGCATTTTCTTGCATTTTCCCCTCACCCTGCTCTGAGCAGTAGTTCATGAAGTGGAACTATTCTCATGGTTCATCAGCTGTGTTTATGAAAGAGCAGCCACTTCAGAAGGTGGCTGTAAGGAGCAGCGAGAGAGGAGGCCCTCGAGCACTGCAGTTAGTGTTGTATGCAAGATTAATTGTTTGAGCCTCTTGGTATCAATGGATTTGCTCTGAAAGGAATTTCAAAGTCCAAGATGGATTTAATAAGCAAGAAATGCAAGGCAGACCTTTGGGAGGATGATTAGTAGAGTTGTGGCTTATTAGATTGTCTAATTTACTTTGACATATGCGGGCAAGTACTTTGCTGTGAGCTCTTGAGATCCTGTTCTTTCTCCCTGTGTCCGTACCAAGCTGGCTACAAGGATTCAGAATTTTGGTTTGATGTTGGTTGGAACATATTTCAATATATAAGGAGCTGACTCTGAACTGGAAAACCTTTGAGTGCTCAGCTGTGATTTTGAATTGCACAGAGTCAGTTTTCTTGTTTAACTGCTGGCCAATGAACTGTGCGAGCAGGTAGTGTTCGTGTTTTAGGGAGTCAAACAAAATAGTATGTCATGTCAGTCATGCAATGAAACCAGCAAACCTGGCTTGAGGTACTGTGTCAGTGCACAGAGGGCAGGAGAGGTTTGGTGCTGTGCTGTTCTTCCATGAAGAGCTGATCCTCCTGGCAGATTTGAGTATAACTGTAGCTGGATGCTTCAGCTGCCAGCGCTGAGACCCTGTGAGCAGTTACAGAATGGTGTGGAGCTGAGCTAATGGTTTCAGAATGAGGAATGCCCTTTTAAGCATTACATTCACAAAGCCCTGTGTCCCATCTCCTGCTCCATGTAAGCAGCACTGTTGGAAAAGGTAAAATAGTGTTTAGGAATCAGTGTCCTGTTGAGAAGTAAGCCAGTTTCTCATCTTTGTGCTATTATTTTGTTGCTGTTTTGTACATTTTCTCTTGAAACACGGTATTGATTCATTAGCCAAACAGCTTGAAGTAATGGCATAATTTTCATCTTGCTAGTGTTTGTATAAAGAGTAATTCTGATAATACTCCTGGATTTAAGCCAGTACAAAGGTGCCAGCATGAAGTGAATTTGACCCACTCATTAGCAGGGCAGCATTATTAATTTCAAAAGGCAGTCTATAAATCAATCAATTTCTACAGAAATCTGGGTGCAATTCTTATCTAGGTAAACTGCAAACAATTCTGGAGTCAGAGGGGAAGACACTGAACTAATAACACAAAAGTTTAGTAGGTGATATTTTGAGTAGCAGACGGTAAAGCAAGAGGCAATGGCCATAAATTACAGCTTGGGAGGTGCAGGTTGGATGGCAGGAAAAGCTTTTTCAGCTGTGGGCAGAGCTGCCCAGAGGGCTGGGGGAGTCTCCACCCTTGAAAGTTTGTGAGACTCCTCTTCTGGAGCTGGTGAGGATTCTCCTTTAGTGGCAGATTGTACCAGAGACCCTCAGGGGTCCCACAGCCAACACTTCAAAGGTTCTGTGGTTGGGCTTTGCTGTAAGTGATCGTACAGGAGAATTCGAGGTGAATGTTCTAAAAAGGAAAAGGATAATTGATCTGTTGGAGCCTTTTTTTTAAAAAACAAACAAACAAACCAGAAGTAGCCAATAACCTCTGTTTGATGCTCCCCACTCTGATCAGATGTTGGAAACTAGATATGGAATTCAAGTAGTTCCTTTCTAATGTAGGTATATGACATTCACAGTACAGGATTAGCAACTCATTGTGGATTGCTGACTACACCCTTGCATGAGCACGCGATTTTAAAATAGGCTTTGCTGCTTCCTTCATACCAGTGGCTGCTTGCAGTGAGTTCTTTTGTGTCTGTTTTCCATTCTGATGAAGAGCCCATAACAAAATCTCACCTTCTGATTTTTTGAGTTTTATTTTAAGTATGCAACAGCCTGTTTGCTAGGGGTATGCCTGAAAGATCTGGGAGTCAACTCAAAACAAATCTTTTGGACACTTGCTGGCTTGCCCCAGACGTAGGAGGTGATATGCTATTTTTGAAAGGTCTTGCAAAGATGTTTCACTAACAAACTCTTCCAGAAATATGTAAATTATCACTTGTGATAATCTGGAGTCAGTTTGCATGAAACTGAAAACGGATTCTAAACTCTGGTCACAATGTACATAAGGAATTGTTGGGGAATGGGCTATTCTGGTATTTGCACTGGATAACACTGACCGTGTGTGCATTTATTGTGAATATTTTTTTCCTTGTTTTAGGGTAAAAAGTTGCCATGCAATCTTGGAGCAGATGCTGAGGAAGGAGAAGTTTCAGATGAAGATAGCGCTGATGAAATTGAAGATGACTGCAAATTAAAGCCCTTCTATGTATGTGGATATACACAGTTCCCAGAACCGTCACATCTCTACATTTCCTCACAGAATCACAGAATACTTTGGTTGGAAAAGACCATGATGATCATCTAAGTCCAACCATAAACCCAGCATCGCCAAGTTCACCACTAAACCATGTCCCCAAGTACCACATCTACACATCCTTTAAATCCCTCCAGGGATGGTGACTCCACCACCTCCCTGGGCAGCCTGTTCCAATACTTGACAACCCTTTCAGCGAATTTTTTCCTAATACCCAACCTAACCCTCCCCTGGCACAGCTTAAGGCTGTTCCCTCTTGTCCAATCACTTGTTATTTGGGAGAAGAGACCAACACCCACCTCTCTCCACCCTCCTTTCAGGGAGTTGGACAGAGCCAGAAGGTCTCCCCTCAACCTTCTCTTCTCCAGACTAAACAATCCCAGTTCCCTCAGCCACTCCTCATAAGACTTGTTCCCTTACCTGCATCCTCCGTAATCCTACTTACAGTTGTTAGCAGATTAGTGTTTTTAACTTTGATTTCTAAGGTACTTAAGATACAGAAGTTGTATAATTCCCCATTTAGACATTGTTCAGAAATGCACGCTTTGCCATTTAAATCATATGGATAACAGATTGAAGTATTTTGGGTACACTAGACTGAAAACATTGATGCCAGCACTATAAGCACACTAGACTTTTTACTGGACACGCGTGTAACGCTCAAAGCAACGGCGTGATGGAATTGCTGCACAGTTTCTAGGTGAAAATTATGAAAGGAGACATACAGGTGAAAAAAAAAATCAAGGTGTGAAACGTGATCATTTTCAATCTTTGTGTTTCCACATACGTTTACTAACGTGGCTTGAGCACTTCTGATGAAACACTGCTTTTTTCAACAGAAAGACCCAAGACAAAATTTGGTGACCCTTAAAGCCAATGGAAAACACAGCAGAGGTATTTAAAAGCTGTGTGGATGAGGTGCTTGGTTTAGTGGTGGACTTGGCAGTGTTAGGTTTATGATTGGACTCCATCCTAAAGGTCTTTTCCAACCAGAATGATTCTGATTCTGTAATGCTTAGGTTGTCTGATATTTTGGGTGAAGTGTGTGAGTGTGTTAGCTGAGAATTCGTGCCATCTCCTGAAAGAGAAGGCCAGACTTGTGACTGTTTTGAAACAAAGAGGTAACACCAGGGCCAGGTTGTGGGGTGATCTATGTGGTGGATTGCTTTGCTGAGGCAGGGTGAATTATGTGTCAGGAGGACTAAAGAGAAAAAAGGGAAATGGAAATGGCAGTAAAAGCCACCAGTAGAAAAGGCAAAATCGGGCAGGATTATGTAAGAAGCTTTTTCTGGCACAGAGAAAGGAAATGTTGGGAGCACTGTGTGTAATGCTCCCTCAGGCTGTCCCAGAAGTGATGTACCTAATCATCTACTTTAACTGGATTTCTTAATGTCTTACAGAGTAACGGTGCCACTGAGCACCAGGTGGAATCTTTTATAAGAACGAAACTAGAATCCCTGATAAAAGAATCCCAAATCAGGGACAAAGAGGATCCTGACAGCTTCACTGTGAGAGCACTGCTAAAGGCAACTCACGAGGGCTTAAATGTTAACCTGAAACAGGTATGTGGATTTTTTCCCTTTGCATGCTCTGTTGAATATTAAACAATGTGATGTGTATTGCATGTTTTCCAGATGAGAAAGCTGATAACTTATGACCAACTTCTGAGAGTTTGTTTTATCCAAAATGAAAACTTGGGACTGTTTCAGGAAAATGTCTCATGAGAGAATTTGAATGGTCAAGGATGAAGAGGATGTTGTTTCAATATGTTAGAACCTGTTTTATTCCATGTAAGACTTGGAGCAACTAATTCAGTAACTACCAATATTGCAGACATGAGTTAAGCAGTTTGGTTTGTGTTTAGACTACTGGGGAAAGATCCTTTTCTGTTGCCTTAGTCCTGTTCAGCCTGGCTCTGATAACTGAAAGCACTGTCTGCCTGTAATGCTGGGATCTGTTTTGTACAGCTCTAAACCACAGCATTGCGCTTTTACTGCCTTAAGCAAGGTTTTGTTTTTCATGCTGACTGTTTCATATGAAGGCTGGTATGTTTCCTTTCCTTTTTGATCTGCCTTAAGCAAGGTTTTGTTTTTCATGCTGTTTCATATGAAGGGTGGTATGTTTCCTTTCCTTTTTGACATCAAACTATTTTTGTAAAACAGTAAAATGTGTCGGAATTTTGAGTACATCAATAGACAGTGAGTACCTTGAATCCATAGTTCCCATGGTTTCACCTCAACCAGATGCAAACCCTGGTTATGTTAAATTACAGTGACTTGTTCTGTGTGGGATGTGCCTACTCTGGAGCCAGTGTAGTCTTAAAGGTCAGGTACATGTAGCTCTTTCTGCACATCTTCCCACTCTGCAGGGTTTATGTAGCTCTTATCAATCTCTTTCTCAGAGGCTGGACCTGTGAGAGTTTTGCCTGAAGCCAGGCTTGACTACAGAAAACCTCCTCAGCTTGTGCTGATGCTTCAGACGTCTGGTCAAAGCCGCGTTGTGGTGGGAAGAGGCTGTAAGAACGCAAAGGCCGGAGCTGTCTGACTTGCCAGAGAAGGGTTATTTTCAGACTGTAGCTTTGCAGTGTGAGAACAGAGTCAGCTTGGCCGTTCCCTTTGACCTTCATGAGGTTGGAACAGTGGGATTGCAGAGAGCAAACTCCCCATTTAGTAAATATGATCAGCTATGAGCCATTTCAATATTATTTTGGGTTAGAATAATTACATTTGGTATGTTCTCTGGTATCTGGGAAAATGTTTGGCCCCTAGCTGGTATTTGAGAGGGCAGGGGGTTTTGTTTGGAGAACACAACTTTCCATAAGGTGTTTGTGTTGGATGTGATACCTGAGATTGCCCTTTACATGTCACTGACATGGCCAGAATACTGGAAATACTTAATTAGTGCAACTGCATTATTCAGACATCTGTCAGTTAATAATATAGAGTGATAGAAATTTCTAATTGACTTATTTTCCATTATTAAGGGATGTTTAGATGTCTCATCCCTTGCTGCAACAGTCCTGTGCAATGACTGATTGTATGTGACTGTTGTTTTCAAGGGTCTAAAAGTAATATAGGCCTGAAAAATTAGTAATAATAAGTTAAAGCAACTGGAAAATGAATTTTTATCAACTGTTGACCTAGATGGGAGAAAACTAAATGGTTAAATGTTGTGATGATTTGGTAATTCTGTGACTCATTAGCTAGCTCTGTTGGGTGGTGCTGTAAAGCTCTTGTCTAGTAGTTACTGTGTAATTAATGTGCCAGAAAGGGATCTGTTGGGAAATTTTTCTACTTTTCCGCTGATCAAATCTCATTATCCTTTACTTTGTCACTGATGTGCCTTTCATTTTCCCCAAAGATTTGCTGTTATTTAAAAAAATAATTAAAAAAAGAGCATTCACAGTGCAAACTTATGTCCTAATCTCCAGTAACTATCAAGTGGGGTGTTTTGTGGGGAGGGAGGAAGGGAATGTGTAGGTACTGTCAGTCAGGCCTGGTACTCATTTGGATTTGCTGTTGAAACTGTCAACTCTCACTCTTATCTGAGGGAGACAAGAACTTTATCTGCTAAGGTTTCCTTCTACATTGGACAGACCTTCAGCCTGAGCTAGGAACAAATCTTTGAACGTAGATACAGAAGTTATTGGCTTTCTTGGACGTGAAGAAACCATCTAGTGCCCTTTTTGTTATGATAGCCAGAAGTGAATTCCAGCTCAGCACTGAAGAGGGAATAACTCAAGTTCATAGGACTTGCTGAAACACTGGGGGAATATTCTGCCCTTTTTGCCCTTTAGAAGATGAAGGGATGTGCTTTTCTGACAGAAGAAGCTCGATGCTACAAGGAATTATCAAACTGTTGTCTAAGGGCACGGTTATAAATGTGAAACATGGACTTCAGACTGCCTGTGAAAAGTCCATGTTTAGGGGAGATTTTTTCTTCCCCACTTTTCCTTTGTGGCTATTTTCAAATACACTTTGAAATGTTGTGTTTTGTTGTTGCTTGCCTAGTTTTGGTAGACTGTTTTTTCTACATGGTTGGTTGTTGTCTTGAGTGTTAGTGTTAATATTTTTCCTTACTGTTAGAGGATTGCTAAACTAACAAGTATATAAAGAATTAGAAAAGTCTTGTAATGAGATTTTGGATTTAAGTTTCTTTTCACAGATCAATGTGTTGTGCTTAGACTTTAACTCGCTTTTATTCTCATGTAATAGTGAATCAGGGTGATGTAATTCTAAGTGAAAGCTTAGATAAGCTTCAGAAACTTAGATATGTTTCAACTTACATTATGTTGAAACTATGTCTTTTAGAGACTGTAGCAGACTCCTTAAAGATATTTCTGAAGGCATCTAGTCACACTTTTTATTGCACTCTTTCTGCACAGAACCTGGACATAAAAGAAGGTGGAAAAAAGTCTCATAGTCGATCGTTAATGAGCAACTTCAGTAAACACAAAGTAAGTAAAATGAGAGGCTCAGTTTGCTGTTGTGGGTAACACGACAGCGTTCTGGAGTCACTGGGTATGTTTTATTGCTGGAGACAATAGACAAGCATGGTGTGTGTGGGGGCAGTGAGGAAAGACTACGTGATTACACTTGGTGTAATTATTGCTGTTCAGAAGAACATAGCTGCTAGCAGGATGGAGAACCCTTTAAAGATGATCATGCAAATGCAAGAAAAATCTTGCCTAAACCCCCAAAAAATCATCTGTACTAGTGTCGTGGAATTGCTGATTTTCTGATCAAACTTGCAGCAGCAGGAGAACAATGTAGACAAATGCCTCGGTGTATTCTTGTTTTCCAGACCTCTGTCCACACAGCTGACCGTGTTTCATTCAAGGTCCAGTTTTACCCTCTTTCATACCCTGAGCAGTGTCAAGCAGAACATGTTTTTACTGTGTTTCCACTTGCTTTAAGGGACTGAGTGACTGAGTACTGGCTCTGGGCTCCTGCTGTGCAAAACTGTGTTCTTTTCAGATCTCCTCTTGGTTTTGCACCTATGTTTGTGTAGCTGCTAGGTCAGATTGTCACATATTCTGCTTCACTGGGTCTTCACTGTGGCGGCTCTACTGAACCAAGCAAGAGCCAATATAATTCAAATGAGTGTGAGGTTTCATTTTACAGCTGGGCAGATAGCAGCCACCAGAAGGGACACTGTGCCCATGATTCTTCCCATGTCCTAACTAATGTGTTCCTGTCGTCCGCCTCCTCTATTCCCACACTCCCACAGTGCCTCAAAGGTTGGATTTATTGAAGATGTAGCTTCAGCATGAGCTGGTTCAACTGAAAGCTTCCTTCCTCCCAGAGTCACTTAGCAAATAGGCTTGTCGTGAGGGAGGCATGTGGCAGGTCTGCGGCCGAGTCGCTGTGCCACCAGCAGCTTCCTCTGCCCCCAGCCTGCTCCATGCCTGCCTTCCTCTTCAGCACTATCCATGGTGAAAGCTGCAGCTGAGCAGGGAGCACACTGTCATTGATAAATCTGAGCAGCAGTCGAGGAAAAACAGCAATTATTAAATACTTCCTAGAACTTAAATTGGCCACCAGCACATCTGCCCAGAAGCCAGCTAGGAGCCATCAAAAAGCCTCTAGGCAGACAGTACCAGGGCTCATATTTAAACTTTGATTATAAGCTTACATCAGGTTGAAGTGGTCCTATTTCTTTCAGCAGCTTTAGCTCAAGTGCACATTATTCACTCAGTATGTGTTGAGATCTACAAGTACCTGCTGTGCATGATAGTGGACACTTCACATTGTAACCTGTGCTTGCTGATGGGAAAACAGATGCTGTGGAATGAGATGTCACAGACAAATGTCAGCCACTAAAAATTGCTGGTTACACTGAGGACTGTAAAGTTTGTCAATAATTTAATTACTTCAACTAATTACCCTAATGGATACAGCAGATTGGAAAGCTCATTCGTTTCATCTCTGCTGGAAAAAAATAGGAGAGAGTATATATAGATTTTTTTTTTTTTAATTATTTTTTAAAATGATTGTATCATAGGCTGAGGCAACAGGGGCATCCTGTAATGTCCCCCTTACGCCTTCCCAGCTAGAGGGATACCTGGGAAGGATGGTTACTAGAGTGATATTTTTGCAGGTACAGAATTATCCACCCAGGGATATTGATTTGTAATGTTTTCAGCCAGCTTTTGTGCCAAATGTATCCATGTATAAACTCTTCAAAAATTGCCAGTGGAGGGACAGAGATACTGAGGCTGGCAATTCCCGCAAGTTAACTGCAGGAAACATCCACAGTGCAGAGCTTCAGATTCTAAAACTGAACCACACAAATGGTTTCCAATCTAGTCCACTTTCTTTCAGCACTAAAACCAGCAAACTAAATTATGTACATTATTGGTGTATCGCTGCAGGAGAAATCTATGCTCAATTAGCATCCAGCCATATGAGCAAAAGGATAAGAAGATCTCAGTTATATTGTTAATTACCACTTGATGAGAAGGGAATTAAAGAAACTCTCACTTGAAGCTGTAGTTAGTGTTACCAAAGATGCAGTGCTGTTGAAATTGGAACCTGTATTAAATAATAGGTGCTTATGAAAAAAAATACCTTTGAGGTTTTAATCTTTTTATCATGTTCTTTGTTCTTTACTATGTACTGTAATAAATGAGAATAATTTGAACGCTTGTATGTGTGGCTCAAAAGGCAGCAGAATGATGATGTTTGAAAATTTTGCCCAGACTCTGTTCTCAACTCTATGAATTAATTTGTTAAATTTTCTAAATTGGAGGCGAGGGGGGAAGCACAAATAGGTGGAAGCAATGCAGTGAACATTCAGATCCTGCTGTGTGCTGCTGTTTGTTAAATATGATATGATCCATTACAATATCAGCAGGACCAGTGCCCGTGTACTGGAGACAGTGGATCAGTGTTGTCCTCTCAGGTCAGGAGGGAGCAGAATACGCAGTGCCCTGCAATGGACTGCCCAGTTTGCAGAAATCATTTATCTTCAGGCTTGTGTTTGTCTGCTAACCTGCAGGTAGCCCTGCTCCATGGCTGCAGGCCTGGATCCTTGGAGTCAGATGCAGTGAGATCAGGACACGGATGCTTTGTGTTGGCTTTCCTTCTCCATATGTATGGAAACACTTGATGTACCACCCAAGGTTTTCTGCTTTCAAACCCTCAGGGGTCATTCTGTGTCCTTGTGGGGACACTGATCCTGTGCTGTAAACCTGCTGCAGCTCACCCACCCACCTGCTGTTAATTACAGTAATGTGAGTTTATAGAACCACCCCATAAACTGACAGAGCTGTGCTCAATTCTTTCCCAACAGAAAGCTGTGAAGACAACATCCAAATACCACAGTGCATCAGATGATGAAGAAAGCCAGCAAAACCCTTCTGGGAAGGAAATGGGGCAGCTCCACAGGTTGGCTATGACTCACCATAGTTTTACAGCTCAGTTAAAGCCAGAGGCGTGTCACTACTACCAGTATCTATGTCACTGCCTCAGGGAAGTCTGTTCTTAAGAGCAGGTGATTTATGACACTGCTGTTGGGGTATCTTTTGCTGTGACTGCTGTAGCCTGATATTTTGATTGTGTAGGTTTTCATAGCTTGTGAATAGCAATTACCCTTAAACTGAAAAGAAGTGTCATAGTAATACTCTTCTAATGGAAAAATGCCAGTCTCCATTTTGCATGCTGTAAATAGTGCTCAAAGAAAACTGTTGAGGCTAAATAAGGGCACGTGGCAGCCCAGACAACTTTATTACATCTGAGAATGTAGAGAAAAAGCAATCAAAAAAGTGCCATTGAGAATGCATTTGTTGTCACTGAAATGCTCCATGTTCAGATAGAGCTCAAAGCTGTCTGCCTTGGTTTTGTTGAGAAGAGCCACGCTGCAGCTATTTCATTATGTTTTGAATTAAAAATTGTGTTTGTGTAGTGTGACTGTAGAGGTACAAGGGGAACAGTCATCTCAGAGCCCTCTCTAAGGAGGTTTGCCACATGTAATTCCCTGTTGACAGTTGTTTGTTTCCTTATTGATAAAAAGAACAGAAAGGGGGAATGAAATATGCTTTAAATATTGAAAAATTAATAATTTGTTTTCTATGTTAAATATAACTCAGCAGACTGGCTCGTCGAAGAAAGACGGTGAAGCTGTGCCGAGCTCTGTCTGACCTAGTGGTGTACACCAACTCTGTGGCAGCCCAGGATATAGTAGATGATGGTAAGGCTGCTGGCATGAGACTTACACGTGCCTTTTTCACTTTTCTGTTTGGGTAGGAAACGTGTCTGTGTTCTCAAGATTTCCCTTGTTTTTCAAAGATGTTTTAAAAGCAGAGTAGTTAGTTACCTGTCCCGTTTACTTAAATATGGAGGAGTAAAGCACCACCTTTTCCTTCCCTAAGAAATATCCTTTCCCTTGGTTTCTTATGACATTCATGTTTTAGTAGCAATTTTAAAAATGAAGCCTTTTCAGGAGAACCCTTTCCTGGTTTCACAGTTCTATGGAATTTGTCATCATCTTTTAACATTATCCATTTTAAGTAGCATTTAGTAACATGACAGACTGGAATTGTGATAAATAGATGCATTACCTTTTCAGAAAGTGTGCAGTTGTTTCATTAAGCGTGTTAGAGGCAAAATGGAAATGGAGAAAGCTGCAGAGGGATTTGTGGGAAAGGCCACCAAATGTACAGGGGAAAAACTGTGTGTGAAATTCTGTAATTACTATAAAATTAATTCCTAATTTAATGGGAGAAACTAAGGAGGGTGAAAGTAGTGTGGAGAAACAGACTCAAAGAAATCCTATGAGAACATAGTCTTGTAGAATTTCACTCTTGTTCTGAGCTGAGACAGAGCTCAGCTTTTGCTGCAGGTCCATGTGCACTTAGGTGGTGCTGCTGAAGCCATCCCATGGCCCTTGGGAAAGGAGGGCCAGCTCATCAGAGCACAGTACTGCAGCTGCCTTTCATCTTGATCTTGGGCTTTCCTGATCACAGCTGAAGAGATGGGCATGGGGAGATGGTGCAGTTGAGGTAGTCTAACTGCTGCATTGAAGTTGGACGCTCTTGCCTAGGAAACTCTTCTGGTCAGTCTTTTTCCCAGAGGGCAGAGATAACCAAAAGGGTTCTGCCTAAGGGGATGAAATTATCAGAGGGAAGACTTGTGAATTGGAAAAGATTGCTTCCATTATTTAGAGAAAGGATGAGTTTGCAGAAACTTCTGTGAGAGGGAAATGGGTTGAGTGCGGCTCTTAATGTGTTAGAAGGACAAGAGCATAATCGGAGCCCTGCTGGGCCTGTCTTTCCCTCAGCTGTAAGCTCTTCAGTAAGATAGTTTTGATCATGCTGCCATTAGTAGATTTCTCTATAGATTCTTCATAGCAATCATGGCTGGGCTTTGGCAGGAGAAAAGGTCCTAGCAATTAGCTGGAGCTCTTTCTTCCCTTTCCTTATAAATCTGGAAACTTGAGGTTAGAACAAAAGGCCCCCCTGGAAGGGGAAGCTGGTGCCCTTCAGTTACACAATGTCCATGATTTGCATGTGACAAGACAATCTACTGTTATAACTTTGGACTAAATATAATGTTCCTCTTGATTAGTACCAGTGCAACTGTGGCCTGAGTTCAGGCCCCTGTCTCCTGGGCTAGCTTTGTAACTTGTTTGTTGGTTTAACAATATACACAGGGTCAACAGGGAACGTGCTGTCGTTCAGTGAAACAAGAGCCCACCAAGCAGTGCAGCAGAAGGCTGAACAGTTTATGCTTTACAACCAGAAACAGCTTACCAGGGTCTATCCATCAGCCTACCGCATCGACTCCAGCAATTTCAATCCTTTACCTTTCTGGAACGTTGGTTGCCAGTTAGGTGGGTGTTGCATGAATAACTTACTTCCCACCTCTTTGTGTATTTGCTAAGTAAATATCTTAGACCTGAGTCTTCTCTTTCAACAGTGGCACTAAACTACCAATCTGAGGGACGTGTGATGCAATTAAATGATGCAAAATTTAGGGTAAACGGCAACTGTGGCTATGTCCTCAAACCTCAGCAGATGTGCAAAGGTAAAGTCCCACTATACATCTATTACTGTGCGTGTCAAGCCTTTCAGAAAATGTCTTTATGGTGAAGTTGTCAAGACACAAGAAAGAGAAATAAGAACATATGTAGAATCTTTTGTATTTCCATAAATTCATAAGCTTATTTTACTTCAGAATTTGTACTTTTTTTTGTCCTCAAAAGATGCTGCCTAACGCAGATGGTGTAAGTACCAGCATACAATCTCTTGCTATTATTATAGTTATTTTTTGAGGGCTCCATCTTAATATGTGTTTAAAAAAAGAAAAGGGCATCCTAGGATAGCCAACTGCAGTCAAGTAGAACAAGGTACGCAGTGGCCCTGGACCAGGTATCCAGGACTTGGTCCAACTCTCACACACGCCAGTGGAATTTTGTTCTCTTTAAAAAGGAATTGGTTTGGTCCTCAAAACGCTGTTTAGAGCAGGAGCCGGTGGTTTTCCGTGTTGTGCAATGACAATCCTTCCGTATTTTGAGGGCGTGGGATCTGATTGTGTCCCTCTGTCTCTGAATAATTTGCTTAATGTGGCCATGGGAAGTAGTAGCAATGGTTGAAAGGTACTTGGGAAATGGCAGAGGGAGTTTGGGTGCGTGAACCAGGCACTGCTGCAGGAAGCAGCTTACTCAACCCTGGCTGCTTGTTCTCATTAATATCTGTGCAAGAGACACGATCAGAGTGCTGATCTGGGGTGTAACTGTTGGGTTTTTTTGAAGCTACTACTTTACAGAGGGAAGTGTTTGTGGTTTTAGTTTCTTTCCTTTTTTTCCCCCAAAGGAGTCTTAATCTTGCAAAACCCTACTATTAGAGGGGTCCTTTCTGTCTTGTAATCACATAAACAAGGGCTGCTCAGCCCAGTAAAGGTTGTAAGAAAGCGGAACAGAACTTTAAAAGTTGTGAACAGCTGTTCCATGCTCCGTAAGTTACTTGCTCATGACTGAATTTTGGCTATATGTATGCATCTTGGGGGGTGATACTTATTCTATGTATCTTTTTCCTTACACTTCTCATTCCTTGCCATCTTTTAGGTACATTCAACCCCTACTCTGCTGATCCACTTCCTGCCAGTCCTAAAAAGCAGTTTATTCTGAAAATCATCAGCGGACAGCAGCTACCTAAGCCTCCTGACTCCATGTTAGGAGACAGAGGAGAGGTAAGATACTCCCATGCCAACAAATGCTTCCATGAGAGGCCCTGGAGTGACGTGGCAGCATGTGACTCAAAGAAACTTCCTCTATTTCAATACACCAATAAATTTCAGATATTTTCAAGCTTTTGGTCGCTAAATACTACATTTTTCAACAGAGTCTGTACCCTACACATGATGTTTAAGAACTAATTTGTTTTGTATTTTGAGGGTGACTTCACTTTTTTGAAAATTAGTCATAGCTGGCCATAGCTTTTGAGACTATAAACCATATGTCAACTTACACTTCATGAAGCTATATCCCATGGTTGTGCTGCTTGAAAATTCATGAGAATCAAAGGTTTTTGAATTCTTGTATGAATTTAAATTCATTCACTCTCTGTGTGAATTTTCTTAAAAATTGACCTTCACTTGTATCATTGGCTTGCTTTTAAAATATTTTGTTTTTAAAAAATAGATAATAGATCCCTTTGTTGAGGTGGAAATTATTGGGTTACCTGTTGACTGCTGTAAAGATCAAACCAGGGTGGTTGACGACAATGGTAAGATAATCTATCTGATTTCTTTTTCTTAGAGTAAAATACTAAGTAATTATAAATGATTTGGTATCTGTTATTACTTTCTAAATTGCAAAGCTTCTTGCCTGATTAAATCAAATGATTGTATTTTAACAAAATAATTCTGCTCTCTAGACAGAATTTCTGGTGTAGGGAGACAGAGAAGCAAGAGGTGAAGAACAAGAGCTGTTCAACACACTGTCTTTCTCCTGGATTGTTCTTAAATCTCGTTTATGCAGAAGTTCCAAATATATTTTTTTAAATATAAAATACATGTATAATAAAATTAAAACAAAACATGTGCTCTGCAGTTTCACTGCCACCTCAGCCTTCGTGGGAAGGAGATGAATAACAGTGGGATAGTCAGTTGCAGCAGGAGAGGTGGCCATCAGTTCTCATAAGCAGTTACAAAGCCATGGAGAAAAAAGGGAGTAGTTCCTGTTTGTTTTGGTCTAACTTTAGCTTACCCCAGTTTTGCAAAACGACAGCTTGCCAGCTGCCCAACTGGAACCATTTGGTTTGTAAAAGCAGTCCAGGAGAGAGATCTCTCACTTTTCAGTACTTAGATAATGGAGATTGAGAGCATCTAGATCTAGATGAGCAATGAGTATTCCTTTGTGTATTCAGTATGCTTGTTTCTTACGTCTCAATTTTCATGATGCAGAGCAAGACTTGTTTCTTAGAATGATGTTTGTTTTACAGGGTTTAATCCTGTTTGGGAGGAAACACTCACTTTTACCATCCACATGCCTGAAATAGCTTTGGTGCGATTTCTTGTTTGGGACCATGACCCTATCGGGCGAGACTTTGTTGGACAGAGAACTCTGGCCTTTAGCAGTCTGGTGCCTGGTTAGTCCCACTTGTTTTCCTTGACTTAGAGATCAAACTGAAGAACAAACACCTTTGAACTTAAAGGTGAAGAAGAGGTTATCAACATAGGAGATATGCCTGTATTTCTGAGACTTGGTGCATGAGCTGGGACAATTCTCCTGGTGTCATAGGGTGGTATATTCACCGTTACTTGGAGGACTTTGGTTGTCTGTGCTTTTGGAAATTGCTGCTGGTGTCTTATTTATAACTTGGAGGCAATTTGTGCTGGGGGGCTTGGGAAACCTGTGAGAACATAAGATAAGTTTTACTAAAGGCATAAGGTGGCTCACTGTATATATTTAACTTTTATAGATAGTCATTGCCAGTTGTGCATGAAATGCAAACTGTTGATTATTTTTGCAATATTTTTCTTTTGCTAGGTTATCGTCATGTGTATTTAGAAGGACTGACAGAAGCATCCATATTTGTTCATATAACCATTAATGAGATCTATGGAAAGGTAGGTATATCTGGAAATTTACATCTTTTATGATACATTTTTGTTTGTTTCTTTGAATTCTTCTGATAAAAGTGGATTTAAATGTACCACAGAACATCCCAGGATTTGTGTGGTTTCCAAGTGATTCTTACAGCTTCGGTTCCTGGTGTTTTGTACATTGGATTAGCAGTACCTAACCCTCTGGCACTGATCTGTAATAAAGTCTAAACAAATTATTCAGCTCATACAGCAATGAAAAAGCACAATGTTTGGTTCTCTGTTGCCTTGGACTTGATGTTTCCATTTATACTCATACCAGTATAGGTGTCTATGTACACCGCTAAGCATCAGCATCCTCAAAGAAGCAAACTGCAATTCTTTGTTCCTAGTGTTTTCTCTGAGGAGCACTGAGCCAGGCACCCGTTCACAGCACAGCTGTGTCCAGTAAAGCCCTTGGCTATCTACAGCTGAGCTACCACAATAACAGCGCAGCCACGCTGCTGTCAGAGTGCTCAGGAAGCAGCAGGATGTAGCTCGTAGCATGTGGGGGGGTTTCTGGCACGTGATTACCAAGGAAATCTCTCTTGTGATTACCCCATCACAAGAGAGACCTGGAGCAGCTAGAACAAGTCCAGAGGAGGCCACCAGGATGATGCGAGGGCTGGAGCAGCTCTGCTGTGAGGACAGGCTGAAAGAGTTGGGGCTGTTCAGCCTGGAGAAGAGAAGGCTCCGGGGAGACCTTCTAGCGGCCTCCCAGTACCTGAAGGGGCTCCAGGAAGGCTGGGGAGGGACTTTTCATAAGGGCAGGGAGTGACAGAACAAGGGGAAATGGGTTTAAGCTGAAAGAGGGGAGGTTTAGATGAGATATTAGGAAGAAGTTCTTCACTGTGAGGGTGGTGAGACACTGGAACAGGTTGCCCAAGGAAGTTGTGGATGTCCCCTCCCTGGAAGTGTTGAAGGCCAGGTTGGATGAGGCTTTGAGCAACCTGGTCTAGTGGAAGGTGTCCCTGCTGATGGCAGGGGGGTTGGGACTGGATGAGCTTTAAGGTCCCTTCCAACCCAAACCAGTCTGGGATTCTATGAAAGCATAACCTTCTGTTACTCTAGTCTTAGCATGCACGTACTTACCAATGTTCTTACTGTTAGCAATTAATAATGACCAGGTCTAGGTACAGTGAGGACGTTACTTCAGTGCGTTGAACTCATTTTATTTTAGAAGTAAATGTTAAGAACTGTCACTGCACCAGAACATGGTATTTGACAAGCTATTTTTAGCAGCTAATTCAAACTTTTAGGTTTTAGTGCATACATTTTGCTTTTCAGCAAGATCACCAAGGAAAGCTCAGTGGAACAGAGGTAGAAAATAACATCAACAAGGCCTAGGAGCCTTGGTATAGTCCTGATCCTCACTTAACTCCACTACCTCCATCCTCACTGATCCCATTAGATTGCTGAATGATCTAATGATGGCTCTGTAAACCACTTATCGTCTGTCAGCGTCCCTGGCTGAGCGCAGGGACCCGTGTTTCAGTGTGCTCATCTGTTCTTGCCTCCCCAAGTGTTCCTCCTGCTAGGGAGAACTGCTGCAAGGGGTGGAGGGAACGGCAATGACCATGCCCAACTCATGCATGTTCTGTGCACAAAGCCAAGGTTGTAGTATTCAAGGTAGATTTCATTATTCCTAAATTAGTGTAAAAAGAAAAGAGGTGGTAAACAGCTTGGAATGCATCTGCAGTATTCACCCAGATCTGTACACATCTGGGTGTAATGGGGGAAAATTGGGGGAAATCTGGGGGAAATCACATACCTTTAGATGACAGTCTGTAGGGGAACTTGTTTGCTGGGTGTAATGGGGGAAAATTGGGGGAAATCACATACCTTTAGGTGACAGTCTGTAGGGGAACTTGTTTAGCTATTGCTCTTGGCTCAAGTGCTCTTCAAAGAATAGTAAAGAAAAATAGAGAGTAGCTTCATAGGGAAGGCAAATGGTGATAAAAGAAAAGGGGAGAAAATAAAAGATGCTGAGATTTGATTGCTGTATCATTTAGTCTATTGATCTAATGCTTGCCTTAGGGATGGGATGTATTATTGTTTCTAGTGTATAAACAAAGGCTGAATGCGCATTTGTGTCCTTATAAGTGAGGATATCTGGTCAGATTTCTGAGAGAGATTGACATTGGGCTAATAGCTTCAAATTATTGGCTGTAGAGGAGTTATGTTTATAGCTGATGTACTATTACCTTATTTGCTTGTGTCACAGTCTTGAAAACATTAGCCAAATATATCTGCATTTTTTTGCCTTTCAGTGGAGCCCTTTAATCCTCAATCCCAGTTACACAATATTGCACTTTCTAGGAGCCACAAAGGTAGACTTCATTAGCATGCACTTTGCACTTGCTGGGCACAGATTTCTCGAATGGTTCCTAATCGCATGATCTGCAACTACCAAGCTTACATCATTCTTCATTCAGACTCTGAAACATTTGAATATTGCTTTGATGAAGCCCATGCATAAAACTCCAAGTTAATGTGGAGCCTGTCACTGCAGTACGCTGCTTACAGTCTTGTCATCTCCGATTAGGAGACTTGAAGCAAACCTCTCTTGTAATTGTGGCAGGCTGCCATCCTAATGAGGAGAAATACAGACATGCATGAATTCATGGGGAGACATGCTGTTAGCTCCTTGGTCAGAGTAGATGTGAATTGCTTGGTGTGAATTTTTGCTTTGCTGCATTTTTAACTTTGTCTTCATCATTCATAACTACTCTGAAAGCCCTTTGCTTTGTTGCACTCGTTGTATAACGGTCTGAACTCACTCGAAGCTCTGGTTGTTCTTGTCCTTTCAGAATAAGCAGCTGATAGGACTCAGAGGGCTGTTTAACAAGAACCCGAAGCACAGTTCTGCTGAAGCCAGCGGGCACTATGTACGGAAGCGATCTATTGGCGATCGAATTCTCCGGCGCACAGCCAGTGCACCAGCAAAAGGCAGAAAGAAAAGTAAGATGGGTTTTCTGGAAACTACTGAAATTAAAGACAGTGCATCTGAACCAATAGACTTGAAAGACAAAGGAGGAGTTGTAAGGCGTACAAGCCGGAGTTTGCAAGCACGTCCTGCTTCTATGCCCGTGGACAAATACCTTCTCGTAGGACTGCCATGCCCAGAAGGTGAAACTGCCCAAGATGCCAAAGGAAAAGAAAATGCATCTGGTAAGATGCTTCCAAAATTACTTTTGCTGTAGTAAGTTGAGATAGTTTATTAAAGGGCTTAGTTCTTGCAGTCCCTATGCAAGTAGTTTTTTATTCAACTCAAAGAAGAGTTACTGGGCAAAATTATATGTGCTTACGATTGTAGTATTTTAACAGCTCCTTAAACTCTTTGGTAAGTGACACCCTGGAAAGCTATTGACTCTCCAAACTAGGCAAATGAATTGCAATCATTTCTTGAAGTGCTCTTAAAAGGACACTTGTCAAATGTCTTTTCCTAATTTAAGAACCAACCTTCAATTACGCTTCATTGATTTCTGGTTTGCTACTATCTGTTTACTTTTGAAAACAGAGCTGCTGGCACAGTGGCTTTTCTCTCTCCATTTCAAGGGGAAAGAATAGCAAGCAGCAGGAAAGAATAGCAAGCAGCATGGTTCTGGGAATAGAATGTGTAAAGACTAATGCAGACTTTCAAATAGATGTAAGAGGGGTAACTTTGTATCCAGCAGTCTTGATATTCTCCTCCTAAATTAAATTAAGTAACCTAGGTTATATGGAAAGCATGTGTTAGGATAAAATCTTGGCCTTAGATTATTGATACACAATACAATTTAATTCTGAAAATAGCTTTTATGTAAGTGTCTTCAGCAATAATAGTCCTGGTTTTAAAATACAGTTATTCCCTTGACTACAGGAAAGTTAATGTGTCTGATCTGCCTAATATTTGATTTACTGGAATATTTAAATAAGTCTAGGAAGCTTTGAACACAGTGACTGTAATTCATTAGACCTGCTGCCTCCACCCTGAGCTTGTCCCTAGTCCAGGGCACCTGTATAGCTTTTTGGGGCTGTTTTTTGTTTGTTTGAGAGGAGCGTGTGCACTCATACAGGCTGTCCCCATGAGACTGCAGGGCTCTCCAAGTCCTCAGCTTCTGGTCAGTTCTGACAGCACACCGTTTCTGCAGTTAGTCCCCCAGGTCTATTCTTCAGCTGGCACAGGACAGCCAGGAGCACCGTCTGTCTTCCTTGGTGAGGTGCAGAGAGCCCACCGAGAACCTCTCCTGGCTGAGGGGGTGACAGAAATGCTGCTCTGCTTTGAATATTTTCAGCTACAGAGCAGCAGCTCCCAGCAGCCACAGAAGCCACCCTGAAAGAGGAGAGATACCAGGCAGAGATGAGGACGTGTTGTTGAGCTGCCTTTGTTCTGCTTTACCCATATTGGTGGCTTTGAAGGAGCAGATAATCTGGACATCACCTTGTAAAAAAACTTACTGAGGAGAAGCAGCAAACAAAGTGAAACCAAATTTTTTTTTCTACCACCCTGAGAAAAAATTTTAGACAGGAAAAATTATATTCCTAGTACAGGAAGTAAACTCTGAAATGCTGTATTTTAAATTGAAGAGTTCTCTAGATAAGCCTGTGAAGATGATACAGCTCAGCTGTTCTTTGCAACAGACATAAGAGTTCCTTAGATTTTTCTTCCTAAATATGCTAAAGAGAAAGACACTAAATTATTTTAGAAGAAACTTCCACGCTTTTTGGAGGTCACAGGTATTCACTTATAACAAAATAACCTGTGCAGAAAGCACAGACCCTGGTGAGATGACCTAAAAAGCTGCCACAGGGAATGAATCCTCCCCCTTCTAACTGAGTGGACTAGACCCTGTCTGTTGGAGTGTCTGTAAGGCTTGCTCTGTAACCCTTATGGAGGAGGACTGGCCACCTTAGACATAAAGATAAGAGACATGAAGAAGACAGAATTCCAGATGGAGTTCTCTCCTGTCCCCGAGGGACCTTCTCTGTGCTGCAGGGACACCCAAGTGTTAGTGGTGGACATAGAGAAAAACAGCTTCAGCTCTTTTTTTTGTGGAAGCACTTATCTTGAATGGTGGTAAGAAAACGTACAACGCAGCCTCGTGCACATCCAGGAGTAGGCTTGGGTAGTCTCAGAAAGTAACTTCAGCCCAGATATTTCAGAATGGGAGGTGACTGCACCATCAAGGAGCTACTAGTCAGATGAAGTGCTTGTTATTGCAGGATGGCGTGAAGAATGGAAAGGACTGTCTGTCCAGAAGATCTTTCTTGCTAAAATACTGTGGCTAAACATATCTGTACTGTCTCAGCTGGAATGACATCAAGTGGACAGTGTGCTGTCTATTTTCTAACCTGTTCTTTAGAGGAAAAAAACCCCCAAAAACTACAAGTCAAAGAAATGTCCATCTCTTCCATCCTTACCTAGGAGCAGTGGAAAGGCTGGGGAACTTCTCAGATTTTGGAGATCAGTCTTTCAGTGTCACGTTCATTCAAAAGAGCTCTTACTCTACTGAGGGGGTTCAGTCACTGCTAGTGAATGATCAGGGCTTCTCTTGCTTCTTCCAAGGGTATCTGATTTCTAGCAAATGTTAGAAACAGTATATATAATGCCCAGCTTACTGCTATAGTCCCTGCTTAATTAGAAGCTCCAAAAGAGCTCGGATTTGGCATATAAAGACAAGTAAGGAGATTTGGTGGAGAAAATATATAATGCATATTTTTCATGGAATTCAAAATCTTTGCTCTCATGAATGTAGTCTGCTGGTAGAAGATCAAAAATGAAATCCTTAAATTGTAACCTTTTATAATAACTACATGTAAAATACATTCTGGAGTCCATCTCCTTGATGATTTTACTCAGCTCTTTTAAGCATGCATCTTGTTTCAAAGTATGATGTTTTTTTTAACAGAGCTGTTCTGTTCTGTCTTTGTTGCCATGCTTCTGTATAGTACAAATCTGAATAGGAACACAGCTGAAGGTAATGCCACGTGCAAGCTCTGATATGGTACCTCATTAACATTACTTGCAACAAATATTACATCACCTGCTTGATGTAATAGACATTCAAAGGAAGTTTCGCTGAAGTGCCTGCAGTTGTATTTTTCCATTTATTCATATCACTCAGATAATTTGTACTAAACCTGCACAACCCCATAATTGAGTTTTGTCACAACTGTACCTAATTTTGCGTTCTCCATTTGTCTGTCTAAGGACAAAATAGTTGTTAATGAAGAGAACTCAATATTGTATGCAACTAATATGTTTCTTATCTAATTTAGCCAACAGTGATGACAATACAAATGAGAAGGAAACAAACTTGAAAGAATCTGTTTTTCCATGTTCTGAGAAAACAGCAAATACTTCAAATCTGACATCTCCATTTGAGAAGGAGAATGACCAGAAGGCGCCTACAGTTGACTCTTTAGTACCACCTCTGCAGGAGCAACCGGAAAATTTAGTTTTTGCAAGTGGTGTAGCTGAAACAAATCTCCTCATGGGCTATCAGGAAAGTAATCTTTCTGATGAAACTGTCCCTCCAATGCAGGACTGTGATTTGGAGCTTTCCACAGAAAAAACATACGACAAAAACTGTGCAGACAATAACAAGGAAGATGACACAAAAGGGTCTAAGGAAGAGAAAATAACTCTTGTGGGGACTTCCCTTTCTCAAAAAGTAGAGATGGAAAATCACAAGTATGACAAAAGCACTGCAGCACCCCTTTCTTTGACAGGTCTGTCTTCTGCTGTTTGTTCTGACATTCCTGATTTGCACTCCCCTGTAGCTGTGCAAGACAGTGACATTTCTCGCCTTATAGATGAAGTTTCTTTAGCTAATGAAAGCGAGATGGATAGCGCTGTCTCAGCTCTGATCGGACAGTTTGATGTCACAGACAATCAAACTAATCTCACTGGGGTCTCAAGCCTCCATGGCACTAGCAGCCAGACCTTCAGTGTGATGGCTACACACTCACACGTGCTTACTGCGGATCTGAACAGTCCCTGTAGGCACAACTTCACTACCAAAAAATCCATCAAATCCCCTTTGTTCTCAACTCCAGATACCACCATGTTCTCCAGCCCTGAGACTACAGAGTGTTCTGTGTACACAATCATCCATGAGGCAACTCTTACACCAACCTCTGCTTGTAAGACCCACAGTGAGTTAGTCTGCAAGAAAAAGTTAAACAGTATAGGAAATAACTTGCCTCGCTGTCCTTGTCCTTTGCCTCTCTCTTTGCTAAATGCAAATCCCCAAAGAAAATGTGGAACAACCTGGGAAGCCCCTGAGGCTGCCAGTTCTTTTGCTTCCAGTAGCCTCATCTTTGAGGAGGCACTTGTTGACCCTCCCACTGGTGAAAATTCAGAAAGCAGCAGTCTTGTAGAAGTAGATGGGGATTCTCAAGATCTCTTGGTAACTGCATGCGAGTACAAAAGGGAAGACATGAGCCAGTTGGCTTCCCCTTTGAAGCTGAGGCAAAACCAGGATACTGGGCATGCAGGTGGGAGGACCTCTGGGAGCAGCACAACTGTTGAGCTCTGTGCTGCTGCCCTGGAGTGCCCAGATAATTTTAGAACTGCAGGGAGTCAGCTCCCTTTTCCAACGTGTGAAAATGTTGGCTTTTTATATCATCATCACCATCATCATTCAGATAAGCAAAAAAATGTAACGTGTACCTCCAAGAGGTCCCAGCTCAACGTACACTCACCGGTGCTCAAAAACGCTTTGGCTTTCCCGCCTCCTGCAGCCATCAAGCAGACAAGCCCTTGCAAATCCAAGAGTCTCGGTGACTTGACATCAGAGGATATTTCCTGCAATTTTGAAAGTAAGTATCAATACATCAGTAGAAGCTTTATCTCATCAGGCATGAGGGACAAGAAACTTGCTGCTATGAAGAGTATGAGACCACATTCTACAGATGCTCTGACGGAACAGCTGAGGAAGCTGGTGTCCCTGGACCAGGAGGACAGCTGTCAAACGCTCTGCTCCAGGCAGATTGATGAGGACTGCCCAAAGGCACTGGTCAGAAAACTCTCCTCCAGAAGCCAGAGCAGAGTGCGGAACATAGCCAGCCGTGCCAAGGAGAGGCAGGAGGCTGCCAGCAAGCAAAAATCTTCAAACACAAGTAGCCTAGCAGGGGTTGTCCTTCGGAACAAGCCTTCAGCATCTCCTCACGTTATCAACAGGCATTCCACGGGCTCGTACATAGCCAGGTACCTGAATGGCTGCCCTGGGGAGGACGTGGAGGGCCGAGGGATCCCGGAGGGCGCGTGCGCCGCTTTGCACTACGGCTGCAGCGACCAGTTGTATGCACACGATTCTGTTCTGCAGCTGGAACCCAGTAGTGAAGATAAGCCTGAAATTTATTTCCTGCTGAGACTGTAGATTGTATAAACGTAAATCTTCAATGTTTACAAACTATATCATTGAAATGAAGGATTTTTAGCAAGAAATACTGTTTTGAGGGTTTAAATTATTTAGAAATGCAATTTCATGTTAGTGATTCAGTCATGATTTAATGTGCCCTTTCCTGTCAAAGCTAATGTAAATAGAAACCATGTTCCATCCCTCTGTATGGATGACTTTGTTTTAGAAATTATGAAGTGAAGTAGTCTGGGGACTATTTGCATGCGATAAGTATTTGTAGAATTTTGTATGTTGAGCACGCCTGTGCTCAGAAGCCCGACGTTGCAATGAATACAATAGTATTCTGTTTCCTGGTGTCCTCTCCTGCTGTTTGGGAAAGTGATCCTAGTGATGACCTTTGGCCTTCTGTGCAAACTCTGCTAAGTGTAGTGCTTTCTGTTATGGGAAACATCCCTGGGCTTAGACTGCTGAACTGCCCACAAAGAGCAGTCTCAGAATGAGACCCTTCGTTAGCATCACTGTTGTCATTCTGACTTGTACTTAATGTTAATTTTACATGTTTCCATGTATGAACTATGACTCCACAGCAAACAGTTTTCAGAATTAGGGTCAGTCCAAAATTGTGAGTAATGTGTAGCTCTGTCTTCTGCCCACTCTATGAAGTGTATGAACAGTTGTCTTCCTTTTCGTCACCGTGTTGAGTGCTCATTTCAGGACAGAGTGGAACGTGGGAGTGATTCTGCAATTATGAATGGAAAACACTTAATTTCGCATGTTTTTGTTAGGTATTTTTGTTATTGGTTGTGTATGTAGCTCCAGTACAGTAGCAGATCTGTTTTCTGTTGTATATTTGTAATTTTATTGCTAAATTGTTGACAGTCAGTGGAATATTTAAAGCTGACATGGTAGAGTAACTATTTTGACTGTCCATTTTCATCTTTTTCTATGAATGCTGGAAGTGAATTGAGTGGGTAATCTCAAACACCTGAAGCTTCCCTGTAGGGAACAACATAGCTTTATTTTGGTATTAAGATATTCTTTGCTGTAAGTTTTTTTTTTCTTATATGTAAAAGACGTACCTTTTACCTCTTTCTTTTGTAATGCAGAGTATTATTATTCTTGAAAACATCATTAAAATAGATTTTTAAGCACTTGGTTACATGTTTACTGAAACTGTAGCAAATACAATTATGCTTAAACTAGCAGTAGTTAGTGATTGCAGACGTCTGTCTTGTTATGAGCTTGCAATGAGGTTTCAGAAAGGGAACCAGTTCTCTCATTTCACATGATGCTAATGGTTCTTCGCTGGAACTCTGCAGCTGAACTCCTTCTCTTTTCTGGATAAACTCAATGTTTATTGAGTGTGTCTGCCTGCAAATTCCCATTTTGTTCCATTAAGGGTCTAACAGATGCAACTGAAGGGTCTAACAGATGCAACTGGCTGCTGGTTTTGATCACTTGGGAAAGAAGAGTGTATTTTCTAAATACGAAGCATATTTCCATGGAGGAAAAGAACCAGATACTGGGTTAATCCCTTAAGATTTAGATGTGAATTTCTGTTTTATTACTCGTGAGAGAGTTTGGAAGGTGCGATGGAAGCCATCTCTAACTTCAGGGAAGTTCAGGAACTCTGTGCCTTGCCATGTCAGGTGCTTCCTGAGAGAGAGAGGGTTTCAACTTCTGACTTTCCTGTAGCATGTCTGCTGTGCTGGTTTGGAGGCTGTTTCCAGGTGAGAGTGGATGTGTGCAGGCTGTGACCCGCTCTGCTGAGTGCCCTGTGCCACAGGTGCTCACACACTGGATCCAGATACAGATTTGTTTGCATTAGTAGAGCCTAGACCTTCTTTAGAAGTAGCTGCCATTCAAAGCAAATGGTAGAATCTCCATCACAGGAAGTGAAAAAACTAATATTGACTTTGAAGGCTTCTAGCTTTAATTGGAATTAATTTAGAATATTTGTATGGTGTGTGCAGGAGGTCAGAACAGATTATTACAGTGGTCTCTTATGACTTAATCTCTTACACTTTCCTCTTAATTTTAAAAGTTAATTCAGATGGGAACAGTTCTTTGTGTAGAAGTGAAATGTGAATAGTGAAACGAGGCAGGATTTTTATAATGTAGACTCAAGCGAAAGGAAGATCTGGCTCAGTAGTTTTTCCAGTCTCACTGGGCTTAGTGGTGTTTTTTTCTGTCTCACAGAGATTCAAATTATATTCTCTTTGCACAAGTTTCTTTTTGGTGCTGTAGCATTGAGGTGTGCCAAAAACCTTCTCACCTCTCAGTGTGGGAATACTCTGAGCCTTGAAGAACTGGAGTCAGAGTATTCCAGATGTTTGAAGGTCTTGCTGTGATCTAGCACAGGTGAGAAGGCAGAGAGCACTTCTGTCAACTGCCATTCATTTCTGGTCTTGAGTAATCTATTGGGCAATCTGTGGGCCTGGACATGGAAAACTGATAAGAAAGACTATGTCTGTTTGCAAAGGTGATATAAGAGAGAAGTTTCCAGTCTGCAGAACTTTGATTTTGATAGCTTGTATTCAGAAATGGATGTGGTCCTTACATGTGTGCCCTCAGTGCATGAAGAATGCATGAAATCACAAACGGGGAGTATAGGAGCGTGAAGATACTGGTGTTACCAACTCCCTCTGCACAGAGAAGCTTGATGATGTGATGAAGTATTTTGAAGACTGGAAGCACTTGCTTCCATAAAATACATTTGAATTAAATTTAGTATTTTGTAGTAAAACAACTGTACCAGGTGTCTTTACAGGATAACCATTTGACATCTCTCTCTTGATTTACTAGAAACGGAGAGCACTGAGACTCTGGAAGGAGGAACCTGAGATCCAGAGGAGCTGAGTCCATTCTGCCCTTGCAGAATAGGCAGGAGAAGAGTTTCCCCCAGGAGTGAGCTGCATTCTGTTTTCCTGTCAGCTGTGTAGGGCCCAGTCCAAGTCCAGTGCTGTTTCTTTTTGTGTACCAGGTCAGAAGGTATTTTTGATCCCCAAAGCCATGGGGGTTGTTCCTCTGCTTACTGTTAACTGTGTGGTTAAGGTCTTCACAGAACTGGGAAGTGTTCTATAAGCAGATGTCAAAGGTGCTTGAAACCTCAAGTTAAATTTCTGTTTGTTTTCCAGGTGAGAGTCTGTATAAACAACAACTTATCCTTTGCTTAAAACTGTCCATATTGCTCCTGAATGGGGAACTGAAAAATAGTAGAAATGTAGGGTAAGGACAGAAGATGGAAGAGGATGTTAAAGACATTGTTTATCTGATAAACTATAAGCTAGTAGCTTTTTGTGTGGTGAGTGGGAGGTTAGGATGAATTGGAGATGGGCAGACGTCATCTCCAGTGAAGTCACTTGATATAAATCCATTATTTTAAAGGGTACTGCATTCTGTACTAGGTTATATTCTCACTTCCAATGGATTTTATATCTATTCAAGATTTTTAGTACATCTTCAGTTTTTAGTTTAACTGAGTGAGCTTCATTTCCTTCCATGGAATGGAAGGGGATGTAAACAGAAGTACATTCCTGTGGTGATGAGAACTGTAATTAGTGTGTGACACCAGTCTGTTGCAGGCAGCACCTCATCTCGGAGTACTGAGCCAAAGGCATCTCTGGTGTACCTGAGAGATGTGATCAGGGGGGCTATACTAGGGATAAATTTGCCTCATTAGATATAAACGTTTTGGCATGTTGAAGCAGTGTGTTTTAATTACTTTTTCTGTGAAATTCTCATCCTTAGCATAAACTTGAAAGCAGCTGTGTGAGAATGGGTGGGCTTAACTGGTGCTGAGGCTGGGCTCGCTGACTGCCCCATCACACTCTGGGGGTCAGCCTCATTCTGTAACTGCCAGTTTCCAGAAGGAAAGGGAAGCCTCTTTGGGGTGCTGTTCTGAGCCTGGAGCTGCCAATCCAAGCACTCCAGTGGTGATGTTCCCATCATGAGGATGGCCTGGCACATCTGAGAGCTGGTGATCCTCCCGTACCTGGAGGATGATGTGATCTCACTGGTGGGTATTAGCAATACAAGCCCAGAACTGGTGTGATGTGACATAGTTGTGGTCTAATGTGGTGATACTCCCAAAATGATAGAAAGCAGTTTGCCTCAGTGTGAATTTGTGCTGCAGAAATGATTGCAGTGTCACAGAAAATCTAACCTGGAGGTAATACACTTTATACAGCAATGCTAAAACGTGATGCTGGGTAACAGCAGGGAGGGGACAGTTCTGGAAAACGAAGAACAGTTCCTTCAGTAGCTTTGTGTACTGGATATAAAATGAAGGAACACTGCATCAAGACATCTAAGCACTTTCTGAACTCATCTCTGTCTTTAATGGTTTGTGAGCATCTGGTACGCAGATTACAAGAGGCATTGGGTAGAGCCAGGATTTTTAGGTATATGGACAGGACAGACCAGCAATCTGCAATTCAGACATTCATAAGGCCATTCATTTGTCAGTCCTTCACCAAAATCTGGCTGTTAACCAGCTCTGTGCTCTTCTAGCAAGTGTTATCATGGTCATGTATCATTCACATCTCTTGATGAAAATGTCATGAAGCCTCTGATTAAATGCTTGTTGGAAGATTAAACACTCATCATCATCATCATCATCCCTCTTGTATGGACTGAACTGTTATAATTCATAAAAAACAACATGTCTAGTAGGTCCAGTTTCTTTAATCCCATTTTGTTTGGTATTAATTACATTATCCTCCTTTAACTCTTTCTAAATAAATGTTTCTGTAATTCTTTTTAAATTACTTTCATTACTTTGCCCAATTTTTATATCAATTTCTTAGGCAAGAATTACCTCTCTTTGCATTTACTCTTAAATAATGGTAGATACTAGTTTTACTTCAGCCCTGTGCCTCTTTCTGAATAGTTAAAAATTAAATATTGAGGCATCTCCATTAGCCAGTTATTTTTAAACTCTTGGATGCAAGTGCCTGTTGATTTGAATATGTTTTAGTGTGCTATTTTTTTCTGTCATTTTCCCTAATTCTGAAGGGAATCATTGATTGCTGGGAACTCCTACAAATAATGACAAGCTTTTGTGTACGGCTGTTCCTAAACAATCAATCAAATGGCCGGGCCGTGATTTCTTTTGCACACTGAAGGAGGGAGCTGTAAATAAACTGCATGAATGGCTAAATGCAGTTAGAAACTTTGGCCATGTTAGGATTATGCATTTGCTGAAAGGGGTGATATTTATCTCTTTTGCAGAAGAGTGAACGACCTTTATGAAAATGAAAAGCCAGTGCCCCAAGAATGATGCAGATGATAACTCTTTTGATTATTCGTACTCTTTATTTCAGAAGCTTGGTCATGAAGTAACAGAACACAAAACCAAACAAAGGTGGTATTCAGTCAAATTCCTTCTCTTGAAAGCAAAAAAAAAAGTGTCTTTTAACAGATTCCTAACTTCTGCAGTATTTTGTTTCCTGGACCTTCAGTAACAATTGAAAATGGATTATTTTCCTCTAAAAGTTCCTTTTCAAGCTGTCTTCCATCCTAGGGGCATGTAGGTATAAATTAACTGGAAGAAACAATTTCTTTTCTTCCCTAAGGATCAGTACTATTCTAGTATGTCTTGACAAGTATTTTTTTTTGCAGGAATGTTGTGAATGCTGAAAGTGTTTTTACCCTTTCTCATCTAATTCATACATTTATTGCCTAGCAGGAAAAAATCAGAAGAAGGGAATAAGCAATTATTTCTACCTAGTAAAGGGTAGTGGTTCACATCCTGGGTTAGCAGGCTTAAATTGCTTTTCTGGTTTATGAAGGAATGCATAAAATAATCTGTTCAAGAATCTGCAGAGAACAGTTAATAGCAGTAAAAATGAGGTTGGAGTATTACTTTTAAGAAATTGTATTTTTTTAAGTCAAAAGCAAAACGAGTCTCTCATTACCTTTATATGATTGTTTACCAGAATATCTACTACCCCTGCTTTTAAGAGCAGTACAAAGTACTCCTGGTGTTTGGGATCCAACTTCACATTCTTCCCTCTTGGCAGAGGAGCCCTGTTCTGATAGAGATGCACTGCAAAGAGGTGAAAAGATCTGCTGGGACGTTTCTCTGTTTCTTTTATTCATCCCAACAGGCTGAGGAGTGTTTATTGCCCAGTCAGATTCACCCCTGATGTCTCAAACAAGAAGTGAAGCGGTAGCCAGAGGAGTGATTTCTGTGTGGGCAGTGGGATGGGGAAGGCACTCACTTTATAACATGAGGGAGACAAACAAATACATTGAACAGTATTTTTGAAAGCACTTGTTTTGTTTCGGCCAGTGCTGCACTTCAGCAGTGCTGAGGTGGTGTGATGTGACTGATGTCTTTGACTGGATGAGGTGGTAAATCACATTCATCGTTCAGGAGCAGCATTTTAATTCCGTATTTTCAAGATCATGTTCTGGAAAGTTCATCTCAATCCCTAACATTCTGTGATTCTGTGATCTGTACAGCTCAGAGGATGGCAAAGCTGCCTGGTGCTCGAGGTGGGGTTGCTGCTGTCCAGAGAAGCCTCAGCTTTTCCAAGGTAGTTAAAAAACAAACAAACCAACCACCAAAACCCCTCCAAAAAAAACCAAACACAAAAAAACAACAAACCACAACACAAACCCCCTTGGTTTTTCTTCAGTTCTTACATCAGCTGCTGGGAAGTTTCCTGCTGAGAGGGGTCAGTGTGAGGTGACACACAGATGCTGTGTGGGGTGACACACAGATGCTGTGTGGATGTTAACGAGCCCAAGGCTGGTGGCGTTGCCCTCCTGTTGCAGAAGGGTGCCCAGTCGTTAGCGTGCCCCTTTCTGCACACATCTGTCACTTCTGTCATCCTCAGGTCTCTCTGACCTTGCCCTGAACAGGCATCTATGCAAATTTTACTGCTTATAGGATCATAAATCCTCCTAGTGAGAAACATATTTTGTATCTGAAAATATTTTGATCAGAGAGCTTTCTTCATTAGTTTCCCATTCTCACCTTAAATAAGATTAATTTGTAAAAGAGTAAAACATTTAATTTTTAAAAATAAAAGTGAAAGCTAAAGAAAGCACAGCCAGAATTTCCCCCATAAGCTTGTTGAGTCAGTTCTGTTCTTGAGCTGATGCTCATTTGGATTTGTTTTGATAAGATTTTAATGCTGTTACTATTTGCAACAGGGAAAACAATGTTCAGGACCCTCAGTCAACACATACGAGACAGTGTGGCAAAGTGATTACACTGATTACAGATCTGCTTAGACATGCAGAAGGAGAAATAAATTGAAATTCTATCAGAGATTATCTTTTAGAGGCCCATGTTGAATGAGACAGAAATAAATTAAAATGGGCAGTGCCTGTGCTGGCCTAGCTGAGCATGGAAATTTTTTTGTATATGTGTATGAAAAGCCATGGAAGCTGAAATGTGTTCTTTAGGATGTGAATTTAATATCTGATATAGCTGTGGATCAGACAGGAGAGTTTTTAGTCCAGGTGTAGCTTACAGCTGAATCTCCTCACCTTCTCTTGCTGTGTGTTTGCAAACACTTTGATGTCAGATGCACAAGGATGTATTTGTACGTATAAGAAGGGGTCATGGAGGGGAGGGAGGGCAGCTGTGTAACTACTGCAGTGGTTTTATTAGTCCTTTGGTTAAGGAACAGTTGGGTTTTTAACATGTAATCCCTTTGCAGCAGAGCCTTGTCTTTATGTTTGACTTGACTCTGTAGCCTAACAGGATTGCTGGGGTCCAGATCCAGCCTGAGGAGGACAGCCAGCCCCCTCTGCAAGTGGAGTTACACTGACTGAATGCCTGCCTTTGCCTTCAGGTGTGTGTGTACAGCAAAGACCCGGGGGTAAGGAATGGGGAAATGGTCCAAGGGTGTTTGAGATTCTGAATCGACTGGATTTTTACAAGTTGCTTTGCCCAGGACGTGCAAATAAAGATAAATCCTGTGTTTCCTGGTAGGTGCATTGAAAAGTAATGAGAACTTCCATTTCAGGCTTTATAATGACATGGAAATAGTTCTTTCATATTCACAGCAGTAAGATCTAATCCTGGTGTGCAAGGAACATGACTGTGTGCAAAATGGCTTTATGAGTGGGAACTCTGGTGTCTAACAGCCCAAAACTTGGGTCCAGGTCAGTGGGGGCCTGGGACATCTCTGTTCTCCCTGAGCAGTGTGAGAGCTTCCCAGAGGCTGCACCGCTGGTGGTCAAGGGTACCTCACTGGTTCCCACTTGCCCTGTGCAGTGATGGTATCAGGAGGGAAGTGCCCCCAACTCCCACAGAACATTCACGCAGCGTTGTGTGGGACTTTGTGTTGTTTCCCTGTTGTGACCAGTGCCAGAGATAAAATGCTGCATTAGATCTGCTCCATCGCCTTTGTGTGACAGTTCTTTCCCTGAAGCTCACTTGTTCCTGATTGATGCCGCGTTCTGCAATGGCATTAGGTGGGTGGTGAATTTCAGTGCATCTGCATATAGACTTCAGTTTATCAGGAAAGTCAGACAGTATTTATGTGATCCTGTTTTAAGGAATAATAGTCTTAAGGAAACGCATTTATAAGGGAAACAGATGTCTTGAAGCAGATGATTAATTCGTGCTTAGTTTTCAAGCACTTACAGGCTTTTAAAAGTGGATTCTTTCTTTTAATTTAGTGCTTCACATCTTAAACATTTATAGCCAAAATCTTATTTCAGTTCAAGATCTATTAGTCTAAAGTGACACTTTTAAATTCAGTGGAGCAGTTCTGCTGAAAATTAACACTGCTGAGAAAACAGAATATAGAGTTGCAGCGTGTCTGCCACTGATGTTCATTAGACTTTTTTTTTTTATTTCCAGCACTACTAATATTTTTTTCAGTAAAATGAAAATTTAATTGCATCCAAGTGGATCCTCTTTCTGGGCAGAGTTCACCAGAATAAGGGAATACAATCAAGTGCTAAGTTTGGGTTCTTTAAGTCACTGCAGATCTGGGGTGTAGCTACTGAAGTTAATGGAGTTTCCCCAGATGTATGCTAGGATGGGAGTCATTTTCTTGACTGCTTATCCAGGGTCAGTGCATTTAAAGGTGTTCCAAAGGCTAACACTGGAGACTGAAGTTTGATTTAAAACATATTTGAGGTTCCTTGCACTTTTCCATGTCTGATCTTCAAACAGATGTGATGCTGAGTAAGGAAGATGGTAATTAATACCCTTGTATTTATTTTGTCTTGGGACTTGGATGTTAAATATTTAAAATATGTGCCTAGTCTTTTTAAGGGTGAGGGCACATGTGCTGTTTTGAATTAATTTAAATACTTAGTAGCTATATTGACCTGCACTCCCACTTTTTTCCTTTAGCTTGAGTGAGAACCTATTTGCATATAATGAGGCTTTCACATTAATCAGCTGCATTCCTGATCCTGGAAGATAATCCTTACGATTTTCTAGTTTGAAGGTTCAGCCCACTTGAATGTGTATTGTCCTCTGGAGGAGACTCTTCACTCCCTGGCTGTACGTGGGTAAGGTGACTGTTTTTAATTGTGTACTCGTTAACTATCTGAAGCTGGAGTGCAGAGCAGTACTCACAGTGCTGTCTTAGTCCTGCACACACACACAAAGCGTGTGGTGTTTGGGGGTATTTATGAAGCACGAGCAGAAAGTACCTGTTGTCGTGTTATCTCACCAGATAAAGAAATGTCGTGCCACCAGAAAGGCTCTGCTGCTCTCCAGAGATCTTATCCTCAACTAGAGAGGTTGAAGCAAACACAGGGAATCTGCTAATGGAATAAAAAACCAAATCTGAGAGCAGGTTGGGATAAGGCTGCCAGTGTCCTTCAAAGGGTAAAGGGGCCAAAGATAAAAATGCCTCAGGGCCATGTAAGTGAAGCCAGGGACAGAGAGAACTGCTGCCCTGATTTACCCCTTGTTTGGGCTGTGGGAACACTTGGAGCCATGAGACCTTTCTGTTGCAGTGGGATCCTTCCCCATCCGCAGCAGTGTGAGAGAAGGTTGCAGAGGAATTCATATTTCTGGATTTCCATGATGCCAGTGTGTGCTTTCATGAGATAAACCAAGACTTATTCATTAATGTAGTTGGTAATTTGAAAGATAAATCCTCAGCAGTGTCCTTTGCCTCTGGTCTCTGTGCTCAGTCGGTGTGCCAAGCGCAGTCCTGAGCCAGCTCTGCAGCAGGAGTACTGCTAGACTTGACAGCAGGAGTGCAGGGAAAGGGCCTGATGCACACATGTCCAGTAAATTGTCCCTTTTATTTCCTTGCTGAAAAGCACTTTTTTTTTTACTCAAAAGATGTGAAAGTGTGTAGTAATTGCCAGTAATTCAAGTTTGTACATTATCAGGCCAGTGGGATGCAAGCCCTTCTCTGCTGTAGGTCTCTGCTGGGAATCACACAGAGGGGGGATTCAGTCCAGTTCCAAATGAAATGGTTTTTATCTCTTTGCCAGTTTTGGCAGCACTTTCTGTTGTACTTAATAGAGATGCTAAATGCTTATCAGGAGGAATAAATGCAAGCAACAGCCGACTTCTGAATGTGAAGCTTTAAACAAAAAATATCTATTTTGTTTGAGCTAAATAACAGCATAAATTAGACCAAAATTCTTAGTCGTTAGTCATGTGCATTGAATATATTTTCATTTGTTTTAAAGTGAAAGAATTGTGGAGAAAACGCTGGGGTAACTTGTAGAAAATGATGCTGTAAGCATGGCAGTTTGGGGTTTCTGAGCTGTTAGAGCTTTGCCAGGCTCAGCTCTCAGTTCAGAGACTGCAAGTGCTGAATGGATTTACGTTGTAGAAAGACTTACAGCTCCTGCCAAACAAAACTGTGCTGTGTAATTCCAAGTAGTTCAGTAGCTAAGGAGCTGCATGCATGGAAAATCCTTTGTCAAGGGGGTCAGTTTGATATCAGCCCAGCAGCCCCAGGCTCCATCAATCTCCAAGGTTCCTTGTTGTATTCTGGATAGGTGTTGACGAGGTCTCCAACAATCTCTTCCTTCCTTATGACTGTAGAAAGGGGCAGTGGGAGGTGTTTGTTCTTGTCAGCTGAATAAAATGAAGCTTTTAGCCTTTCATTTAGTAGAAGGAAAGCATCTAGTCACCTATGCAGCAGGAGTAAGACCTGGTAAATCCTATCCTTTTGCCTCCCAGAGCCAAGGCAAGTGCAGTGGTATGTGGTCAGGATGTTGGTGATACAAACTAGTATCACAGAATTCTGAATGGTTTGAATTTCTGCTCCAGGTATTGCTAAAGGAGGAGAGGGAGGATGGTGCATGCTTGCTGCTAAACTCCAGGGAGTTTAGGGCTGATTCCTATCAAAGCAGGCTATGCTGGAGATAATATCTGAAGAAGGGATTTCCAAAAAGAGAGTTTGTAAGTAATTATCCCTATAAAGTAAAGGAGAAGGATGTGATAGTGGCAAGAAAACTTTTGTTGAGATGCTACAGACTCGTTACCTCTCTAATGGCTTGTAATTAAGTGTCATCTTTGGAAAAGTCTCTGCTTGCTGGGGGATCTCTAGCCACTTTGGATCTAGACACTCAGAAGATATTTGTTCCCCTGTGCAGGCACCAAAATGCTCTGGATGCAGAGTTGGACTAGTCAAGTAGAAATGGCACGAGTACTGGAGAGCCAGGTTAGGCTCTGTGGGCTAAGGAGGAGGAACAGGAGATTCGAGGGAGAGGGAAAAAGGTTTCTTTGTTTCTGATGAGCATGGAGAGCCAGTTTATTAGAAGACATGAATATCTTTTTCCAGGAGTTGGACCCCAGTGAGGAGGAGGAGGCAGATCCTTCAGGCTCTCCCCTCTACTGCCAGCTTGGCCATGACTCGCCCACGTTCCCTGTGAGGTCCCTGAAATGCAGGCCCTATGTCTTGGGATTTTTATCATTTCCAGAGCTGGAGCAGTGTGGGGAGGCTTGGGAGAGCTCATCTGTGTATTCTTATACTCTCAGGATGTTGACAGAAGGAAATTTGCTTCTTGCCTATACTTTGTAAGATGCACATTGGTTTAGAGCAACAGGTTTTTATAATTACAAGAGTGCAACAGACTGGTACTTAGAGGTAAAAAGAAATAATCCTAACAGAAAGCACATTTGATATTTTAATCACATTACACTGAACTAAGCAGGATTACTCAGTGTGTAAGTCCATTAAAGCCTTTATGGCTTCCTCTGAGTGCCAACTGAACTTTTAAAGCTGGAATTGAAACTCTAGGGGCAGAATTTACCTGCCGCAGCATTTGTGCACAGAGTGCCAAAGAACAGGTTACATCCTCATCATCATTCTTTTGTGACAATGTATCGTCTCAATATTCTTCTAATACTCCAATATCTCATGAAATTACAAAGAGAATTTCCTGTTTTGCAGCCACAGCTCCACTGCATTCAGATAAGTGACTGTTCTTACGCTTATGTGTGTGTGTAGGATGATGACAGCTCGAGTCTAGAGGAATATTCTCACACAGGTAATAACAGAGGAAGGATAGCAAGGTTCAGCCTAGACCCAGAACCACTGGAGAAGCCCCAGGGATTTGTGTTCTCTTATGCCATTCCAGTAAAAGACCGGGGAGAATATTCCAAAATGTTTTAACACTCCTTTTGGACTACCTTGAACACAAGTCCTCTGAAAAACAGAGAAAGCACAAGTTGGGAGGAACAGCTTCAACTGTGGGCTTTATCAGATTCCAGGCCCTCTAAATCCCTCTATTTTTGGACTTGGCATTGCTACTCTTTTTTTTATATAGAAGTCTGGTCTCGTGTTGAAAACAAATGCATACTAAAACTGTTGATGCTTTTTTTTTTTTCCTGAGAAAAAGAAGTTAAGCTGATTTTTCACTTCTAAGACATTGTTTGGTCTTGTGATTTTGCTCCTGAACTGCTTCTCTATCTATATTTGATTCTAAATACTGATCAATGACAGTTGAATTATAAAAAAAAACCAACAACAAATAACCCCAAACCAACGACAACAAAAAACCCCAAACAGGCCAGACTACCTCTAGAAAGTCCTATTGTTTCTTTTTTTTCTTCTTTATTTCTTTAAGCCTAAAAAAAAGCAGCTGCCAATCCATTAAGTGACTGACAAGTAAAGCCCTGTCAGGAAGTCTGACTTGCTGTGAAATATTAGTAAACAGGGCTATGCTAACGGTAGCCAAGTTTAACAAGATCTCCACTTATTATCCTGTCATTTGTGGGGAAGAATATGCCATTGCTGTCAGATCCATCTGTTCAGTCACACAGCCTGTGCATACAAATCACTTAGTCTCACACATGGGCAAAGATGTTGGAGAAATCTGGAACTGAGAATGAAAGATGAATAGAAGATCCGTTAATAAATAGTTAGAACTCCATTTAGAGAACTGTCTGGCTGCGAGCAGCCAGGTTTTGTTATATTGTGTGTAGAGGTGAAAATTCTGGCTGTCTGGCCCAATGCAAACACAGTTTGTTGTAGTCTGCATAGATCAAATGTTGTCTGCAGCTTAGGTCATCACAAAAGGAGATGGAGAGGAGACAGACGAGAGAACATTGCTGGGAAAAGCCATGACAGAAAAGCATGTAAGGAGGTATGAATTTGTACTTCTTTTTTTCTTTTTTTCTTTTTAATTTTTTTTCCCCAAAAATAGATAAATTAACCTGATCATTTACCATAAAAATCACTACTGGTGTAGTGGGAATACCTTTTTTTGGAAGCACTGGTATGAAAACATTAACAAATGCTAGAGAAAACTCAAGGGATAAATATCTGTCCCTAATAATATTTTATGATTGTTTGTCCTGTTCCGTCAAAGAGGTTGAAGAAAAGTTGCTGGGCAGGAGAATAGTTGATTGAATGGTCTCTTCAACAAAACCAGAAGTTCACCATCGGATTCTGCTGGGATGTGTGCAGATTGAGAGCTGGTAAGAGGTTGTGTTCCTCCTGCGGAGGAGAGACCTTCTCTGGAAAAAATAATGGGGAAATCCAAACTGGTTATAATCATATTTAAATCATCATCAATAAATAACTACAAAGTGGCTTGACTAATTCTAAAACCAATTTGGTGAAAAATGACTATTGCTGCTCTCTTCCATAGTGGTGAAGCCATCTCCTGTTGCTGTCAAGCCTGTCTGCTTGCTCCTGGGGCACGAACAAGCTTAACAGGTATGCAGAGGCCACGCTGAAAGGACGGGCACTGGAATGGGATGAAGTGATAGCAGAAGTGTGGTAGGATGTTCATGGAAACTGTTTGGAGTTCTAACCTGGCTCCCTGAGCAATGCTAACACCTTTGTGGAACTGGGCAGAATAACTTAATAGCTGCCAAACAAACATCCAGTGAAGGTTGCTAAGCTGTTTGCTCAGACATGAAGGGTAGGTCCAGCTTCGTGACTTTTGCACAGCAGATTTCAGTTACATCAACTGTCCAATGTCTCTGCTGCAGAGGCTGGCAGGGACTGTCACCTATTTGCAGAACAGAGTCCTGTCAGCAACTGTATTGTCCTTCCTGGTGCCTTTTGCAGTTTGGGATTTTTATTTGCCTGTCAGTGCAAGCCTGAATAATAGTCTTAGCTACTCTAAACTGAAATGGGTCCTTTCATTTCCATGAGACCGATTCAAACCTTCAACGTATTTAATAGATCTATTTGGAGATTCTTAACGAGTGTCAGGTTTGGAAGATTTAGTAAAGTCACATATTCTCTGGTGTCAAAATTTGTTTAGAATATTTCCTCTGTTGTTTATGTCACGGTTCCTCTCCTTTTTGCCATTTTACACTATAGAGGAAAAGCTGTAGTAAGTGTTTTATAATACTTTTATTGTGAAACTGAGCTAAAAAAAAAAAACCCAACAACAAACAAACCAAAACTAACAGGATTTTGAACAACTTCTGTTTGATTTTAGAAAAATAATATAATACAACAAGCTGTTTTCTCCTTCCCCTTCTTCCCCTTCAGCCAGCAAACATCCTGCTGGAAAAGACCCCATCTGAGGACTTTTTTCCTTTCTTTTTTTCCTTTGATGCTGGCCTAGCCATATGGCCTCTCCGTGTGGCAGCCCTGGCATACACTCTGCACTGGTGAATTTATTATGTTGTCAGGACTTAACACACCTGTTCATCAGCAACTAGCGCTGCTGATAGGAGAACAGAAATGATCTGCCAAAGCCCTCAGCTAGCATCTTTAGGAACCGGAGAGCAAATGCACTCTGCTTGGTGATACACACGAAGCTACTAGCTTCTGGCAGGAGACTTCTGGTGGCAACTCCCCCTCCACCCTGGGTGAAGCACGTCTCCCTTGCTTGTCTTCACACCCTGGGATGCAGACAGAAAGAGCCAAAGAAGGGTTGAATACACAATAGTACTGATGAGCCCTGAGTCAAACTGGGTGTGCATGGCCAGTCCTTCCCGTGATGGGTGTCTTGTCCAGGCTTTATCACAGGTCCTGCTGCTCCAGGACAGCTGAGAGAGCAAGCAGTTGTGGGGGACAAGTAGGGTCTTTCTGAAATGCTTTGGGATTTGGGCTGGGTTTTGGTTTTGTTTTGTTTGTTTGTTTGTTTGTGTTTTATTTGGTTTGGTTTTTTTTAGTCAGAGACTTTGTTCTTTGCCTTTCTATAAATGAAAACAAAATTTCATCTGTGTTGGAGCAAGCTGCAGGGTGGCTTTAGCTTTCCACGGTATGCATTTTACCTTCTGCTTGATCAGCCCGATGAACAGATCACAGCCTCCAGTTCTGGTTTTGACAGAGGGCTTTATTGGAGCTTTGAAACTGGTCCCTTAGCTTATGTCACTTTTTGCCCCTTGGAGAGGTGTGAATTGTCTGGGCTTTTTACTCCACCCGAACATGGAACAAGCGTGGGGCTGCTGCGGGTGTTAGGGTGGGTGTGAAGCCCAAGCTGCCAGCTGTGTGGCTTGAGGCAGCCAAAGGAAGCAAACAATGTCTGTTAAAACACGGGATTGTGATCTGGATCCTGGGCTGCAACAGAGATGTGTCAAATCCTTGCTCTGCCTGGAGCGAGGTGGGGGGTGTCCAGCATCACCTAATCCAGCGAGGGATGGAGTCAGCCCACAGCAGCAGAAAGAAGCCGAGTCACGCTCCAGCAGTCTGTCACACTGGGAGTTTCTGAACATTTTTATTTTTTCATTCTGGATGGGAGCATTTAAGGTAAGACTTCATCATTATTTTTCAACTTTTTTGTAACTATGGAGACCGGGAGCTTTGTAAAGCAAAGCAGAAGCTCTCTAGGTGCAGTTGGAACTCGCTCAGACATTTCTGTCTCTCTTGGCCCCTTGTCAAATCTTTTAACTTTCTGGAAACTGGAAAAAAGAATCAGAGTGGCATATACAGAATGCTCTACTTTAGATTAAAATTCAGTGGAATAAACATGAATGAATCTGCATTTGAAAACAAAGGCTCAGCTCTCAAAAGCCCCTGTCCCACAGCCACTGCTCTGAATGTGAAAGGTGTGTGCCAATAAAATCAGCAGTATGGCAGCTCTTTTGTCAGACAGGCAAAGGAGCTGCTTTTTAAGACAAAGCCAGGAGGACCTCTACCTGGAAATGACAGTAACAGAGGAGGTGGAAAAAGATGGTGAAAAATGTCTTGTTTGTTGTGTATATTTGAATCCATGAACTGTTGGACAGGGATAGCAAAGTCTGCATCATCTAACTTCCCTGGGAAGTTTTACATCTTCCTTTATTAGATTAAATATCATTGTCACCATACATCTTCCTTTGTTAGAAGGAATTATCCATCTTTCTTTATTAGGTTAAATATCATTGTCACCACACATGCATCTTCCTTTATTGGATGAAGCAGTGCTGTTGTGATAGGATTGCAGTGTGCTGAGCCCTGTTTGAAGGCAAGAGCTTTGCTGGATAAATGCAGAGAAGCCTGACTTTGATAAGGATTCATGGGTCTTGAGTTAAGTATGTGTATAGTCCTGCTTTAGTTTTGTTAGATGATCAGCAACTTTAACTGTTGGAGTCCTTGACTCCCTCCATATGTGTTCAAGTATTATGGAATCAGAGAGGATAATTTATTTCCTCAGCATTTGCTTTAGGGGGTTGTAGTGTGTTTAATCCTGGGATATGGCAGCAGAGAAAAATGTTTGGTGGTTTGTTTTTGTTTTGGTTTGGTTTTTTTTAATTTAAACTAAAAGCTGAGTTTCAATCCTGCCCTTGTGAACCAGGCAAGGCAGTTGCTGGTAAGTCCTCCCAACAGCTGGGGATCTGTGCAGTCAGTAATTTCAGTCTCTGGGGTAAGTCCTTGAGGG
>NW_010296151.1:7380-27556 GCF_000700745.2 Antrostomus carolinensis | reverse complement strand
ATGCTCACCTCCAGCAGTCCTGGGCTTCCCTTTCTGGAGGAAAGCTGTGGCAGGAGCCAGGCAGGTTGCTGAGGTGGCTGTGGGGAAAGCAGGCTGGAGAGGGGATGTTTCCTGGATGAGGAGCCCACAGTCTCTGTGAAACAGCATTGAAATCTGTCCCATATGGACAGCACACGGGAGGATTCCTTCTCCTGGTCCTTAGTGTCATTTGTCCAGCAACTGGCTCACTCCTCAGACTGTACTTCATTGGAAATGCAGCAGCACCTCTCCCCTGTGCCAGCCAGGAAAGGAATTTATATCATAAATATATTTTTCCTTAGAAGGTGATTTAATGGTGCATAAAAAACCCGAGAATGTGCAAGTCAGACTTGCACACAGAAATATTGTTTACAACGCCTTGTTTGTGGCAACAATCCTTCACTTGCTGGGAAGGAAACGGGATCGATTCATTGCTGCAGCGATGTACGCAGAGATGCTCCAGAGATGTGCTGAGGAAAATACATTTGTGACAATGACAGTCCTTTAATTTGTGATGCAATGAGTTTTCACATATCAGGAGACACAAATAATGTGATAATATGGATGAATTTGAATAGGATTTGTAAAGTTCTGTAGAAATGATCATCAGTGCCACTGCAGTGCTACAGTTCTGTAAGATTTCAGCCTGCACAATAACCATCTGGTTCTGAAAATTTACATGGGAAGTTTTATGGGAGAATTGTTTTATTTTTTTCTGCATTATACAGAATACTGAATTTTATGACAGCATAATAAATGTCAGGAATAAATAAACGACTGTTTCACTGTAGCAGTAGTGCTAGTGCCATAAAACACAAGTTAATAAATGGCAACTGTTTAGACAGACCTGAGCCACACTTGCTTTACAAGCATTTTAACTGCAGAGGGGAGTGTTTATGAATGTGGGGTTTTTTATAAAGCCAAGGAACCATTGGCAGGACTTGAAAATAAGGCGGGGTGCTGCACTGGAAGTAGCCTGGTTGTACAGTTTCAAGTATGTTTTGTTAGAACTGAAGGAAGGTGTGAGGTGCTACCACCCCATCCCTTCTCCCTAGGGAGCCATCTGCTTCACTTCAGCAGTCCTGTCCCAGGTCAGCTGTACTGCTTAAGGTAATGTTGCTAGAGCTGCTAAAACCTTTCTTTTGAGGTATTTTGGACTATTTTCTGCCTGACATAACCTCAATGTAGGAGTCCCATCGTTCTAAGAAGACATAAACTGTGAGGAAGAACTCTTCTCACCTGCCCTGGGAAGTGGTGAGGTGTCACTCCTGCCTGGGACGGTCGTGTCTCCTTTCTGAGCTGGGTAGCTAGCCAAAACCGGGGGAAGCAGCTCTAGCAGGCTATTCCCCTGAAAAATCAAATCAGTGCTGCTGTCAGGTGTATTGATGCATCTTTGGGGTGATGCCATTTCTCTGTTAACAAGAACACGGTAAGCAAGTGGCAAACAGTTGTTAGTCATCACTCTGTCATCCAGCCCTTCTCCTGCAGAGTCCTCTCCCGCAGGGCCGAGCACGGCTGCTCCTCCTGCTGCTCCTTGTCTCTGCAGCTGCCTCTGTCCCTTGCTGAGCTTCGTCTTCCTTCATTCCCATGGAACTCAGCCCAAAACAGAATGTACCCAGAATCCCTTTGAATTCTGAACAGCATCCTCTCTCCTTCTGTTTTGGACAGAAATGTACTTTCAGGTGGTTTCTGTAGCAGAGCAGCTCAGTCTCTGCATTCCCCTAAGATGTGACACAGCAGTAACTCCCCTTACCTGCCCCTGGGCTCACCTGCTGGAGCTTTTGAGAGAAGAGAGGAGAATTCACTGTGGTGATGCTGTCAGCTGCCATAGAACAGGGTATATGGCATTCAGCATCTGCTTGCCTCGTTAGATAATGTGAGATAATGTGGTACTTTTTGTGATACATTAGATAATATGAGATAACGTGGTACTTTTTGTACTACATTAGATAATATGGTACTTTTTTTAATACATTCCACTGCCTACTGGAACAAGGAGTGACAGTGTTCCAGGTTTTATATGCTTTCTTTTTTTTGACATTAAATGATCAGCCTTGCAGCATACTGGAAAACAAGTGTCCTATTTTTCCTCTGTAAAAATGCAACCCTACAAATGTAGGGGAACAATCACAGGTGCAGGATGTATCCAAATGTGTAGAGGGATCATTCAAAAATAGGCCATTAAGGATGATTCAGAAGACAAGTTGGGAAAGAGATTTAGTAAGAAAGGAAATGATCTGGTTTGGTTTTGTTTTTTTTTTTCCCCTGGAGCAGCTACTGTTTATGAATTCAATACACACACACACAGATCAAATGGTATGGTAAGGGCTAGTTCAGAAACAGCAGTTGCCTATATTCTGTGTAACTCCTGCTCTTACATCCTTTCATTTGTATTTAAGATACTCTGTGTGAGGGAGAACAAATCAGACATATAAAAAACTTTCATTTTCATTATGAATTCAGACATTCATAAGTGGTCCAGCTGGATTTCTCTCCCCTTTGCAGTTTGATCTGGGAATGTGACCTTACTGATTTTATAGGATGTGGCCACTGGTCTTCATTAGACATGGGAGGACCTGGTGCCATGAGGTTCACAATCAGTAGCTCAGGGGTAAAGAAGCCACAGGAAGAGTGATCATGGAAATGATCAGTAGATCACTAAAGCAGTGAAATTAATGGATATGCATCTGAGAGCATAAATGTCAGCTACTATGTATAGATTTGGGCTATATTGTTTGGTGAAAGACTGTCCCATAATTTAAGATCTGTATTTAGTTTAAGATCTATAATGAAATTTTCCCCAAAAGAGAAATAAATGAGAGAAGCACCAATACACTGATTGGTTTCAGTAGCTGTCGTGGATTATTAGAGACTCCTTGCTATGTTAAAATGGGCAGTGGAGAGTTAAAGAGACTCTTTGTAGTTCTGGTGTCTCCTGCGATGAACTTGGAAACAACTGTTAACAGCAAAGTAGTTAACAGCGCTAATTATGCTAGAAAAATAATATAGAGAGGATTAATATAGGGCAGGAAGTAGCTGAGCAGTGTAATAGCATCAGACCAACTAAATCTGTCCGAGCACGCAGCCCACTAATACAGTCACAGCGGCATTGACATCACTCGTTAAGAGGAGGATGAGACTGGGAATTAATGGATTTAATGGGTTTCTTGAGGACTGGCTCTGAGCTGGCAGGGGAAATGCAGTCTTGACTTCCTTCATGCTTTTGGTTCAAAGGAGATGTTGATAGAGAGTGAAAAGGCAACTGTGTTCCTCAGGTTGCTGGAAGGAAGCCTGTTTTACTCCAGAGATCTCAGATCTTTTCTTTTTTAATGAACTTTGAGATCCGTACATCCTCCTGACAGTCAGACTTTGATGTCCTGCCTGGAGATGAGGTCGGTACCAGCAAGCCTTCAGGCCCATTGCATGCAAGATCTTGCTCTGTGTCCCTTCTTTGCCTTCCTGCTCCTCCTTCACCTGGAAATGTCATTGAATTGCATGATCTGAGCTGAAGCCCCTCTACTTGGCAGGGAGAGCAGGAGCTGCCAGGCTGCTGGTGCCTTCCTCTCGTATCTCTGCAATCCCAGCCCTGGTTTCTCCCATGGTTTGTCATAACAAATTGCACATAAGGATGTTGAAAAGTAGCAAAAGAACTGATAAAATATGCACCCAATATAAATTCATGAGCAAGGTAATGCAGCAGGATCCTGCCAACACAAGGGTTATTTTCTATTTGCCTTCTTAATTTGAAATATTCAGAACAGTTTGAGAGTTTTGATGTGTAATCAAATCCTGACCTGTTTTCCACCAAATTGCAATTGTACAGCCTTGGCTTAATAATATATTGCCATCTGGAATCGGGTCAAAGCAAATCCACGTACATTATATAACTTGAATTGGTTTATACAAGGAGAAGGGGATATAATATCTTAAGCCTTTTAAATAAAGGATAAGTGCAGTACTGGGAATTTGTTAATATTATGCCATGCTAAATTTTAAAAATGCATTTCCAGGTGCAGTATTTAAAGATGAGGATGTTTGTTTGATGAAATCATTTGCTTTCATGTGTCTGGGAGTTGTAATTGATAGGGAGGCCAGTAGACTCTTACCCTGTGGTTGGATATTACTGTGGTCAGATGCTGTTGGGATGAGCTTGGTGGTTATACCCGGCTGAACAGGGGGGCTGTTTCTGGCTCTTCCTCCCAGCCAGAAAAGGAAGCAAATCAATGATTTGCTAGAGTGAATAGAAATAGTTGTGGGTTAAAGTCTAGGCTTTCCTATACTGTACATGGAAGTTAGAAAAGAACTCCAAAAATAGCTCCTTCTCTCAGTATTATTTACTAGCCTGGAGAGAATTGTCCCATTTTTATTATTATTATTATTATTATTTTAATAGGAGAAAGTTCACTATACCCTTCCCGAAGTTGTCCATACATGAGCTATGTGGGCTGTCAGTGCAGTGCCAGGGCTCATGTTTCTTGGGTGCTCCCCAGGAAGTTGCCACTCAGCTGGGAGGGGATGTCACTCTTTATTCTGTGATCTCAGTGCAATGTAAGCCGCGCTTGCTGCCTCCCTGGGGTTTTTTTCACCCTCTCTGGAATGAGGCTGGGCTGTCTTCCAAATGTACAGGTGTATAAATCAGATCTTGCATTGGCATTTCAGCAGTGCTTGGAGAAGAGGAACTGGGTGTTACTGGCTTGCATGTGGCAGTGTCACGCAGCGCCGTCATGGGATGGACGGGAACACAGCTGTGCCATGCTGTGCCATCACACCTCGTGTGGCGACTGCTCCGGGTGCCAGTGCAGCCAGTGTGGCATTTTCTGGGATAATATTTTTAGGTGTCTCAGTTGTTAAGGTTTTCTTACGTCATTACTCCAATTTTAGAGTCCAGGGCATAAAGTAAAGAGACCAAAACTCTGATCTTAGTGACTTGCACATATCTGTAGCTTCATGCTTGTGGAATGAAGTGCCAGGGAAGTGGCTGGGGTGCGGGGTGCCAGTACTGCAGTGGGGAAATCCAGGGATTTTTCAGCAATAAGAGCAATATAGAAGTTAGATAAAAACAGATCAACTAAAAATATACTGCACGTCTACAAGTCTTGTGTATGAGCCTGAAACACGACACGTTGTCAGTCATTAGCCCCCAAAATCAATCAAGGGGCCTCATGCTACAGTGGCCCTGACAATGAGTAAAAGGAATAGAGGTTCTCACCTGTCGCTGCCATAAATGCAGTCTGGGCAAACAGTGACTGGAAATTGTTTCCACATGATGACATATGGCTGGTTTGAGATGAGCTGGTGTCACAAAAGCCCCCTCTTGCTATAGTTGGCATGTAGGTAGTTGTCAGACACGGGACAAAGACAATAGGCTTTATAGACTATTTTTCTCTCTTTTAAGTAGGTTTTTGTGCTGTCATTGTGGTATGTGTTGCCACAGTTGAGGTCACGACATGGTTTGGTTAAAATCTGAATGTTTTGGTTCATGCTGCCGTTGTTCTTTCCATGAGGAGCCAGTTGCATCTGCAGCATACGGGTTTTTTGGACAGAGTGGTTCTTTCACAGGTACTGCTGAGGAGTTGTGTTGGGAAGGACAAGAGGATGCCGTGGTTTGTGACAGTCTTACAGCTCCTGGAAGGAGTCACAGAAGTGATCATTCAAAGATTAATTGAAGCTGTGACTAACTGTTTTAGTGAGAAGGTGTCTGGAATCACACTTAATTCGCCTGAGCTTATTTTACAAGTATATAGAGCGAAATTGCCAAATCCTGCCCTGACGTGCAATCTCTTCCTACCCCGGTGACCGCTGTACAGTGCCATGTTATGGGATGTGGCCACTGGTCTTCCTTGGATGCAGGAGGACCTGGTGCCATGAGGTTCATAATCAGTAGCTCAGGGGCAAAGGAACCACAGGAAGAGTGATCATGGAAATGATGGGTACATTATAGATAGCTAATGTAATAACTTTACACAATTAAGAAATAGATGTTAATTTCTCAATACAGAAAGATAAAGTATAACACATGACACTGAATATTATTTGTCTTTATTTGAATCTCCCGTAATATATACAGAATTTAAAGTCAATGTAATTACCTATCGTACTAATTAATTAGCATTCATTTAGAAGAAAATATCTTTTGACATTTGACAGCATTTAAACTTCAAGTCGCTTGTTCAGAAATAGCCACGGGGAGGGGGGGAATCAAGTCCACTTAGTTTAATTTCAAAGTTTATTTTTTTTTTCCCAGACATTGTCTGTTTCCTCTATTTCCTTCCCATGTGTATGCTCATATAAAAATAAGCATTAGAACTTTACAGTTACTGTTTTGCATATTTTGGATAAGGATTTTATAAACCCATCTGCCTTCACTGCCAAAGTAAAGCAAATTACTCTGCTTCTCCAGTCTGTGCCACTGCTACCTCTTTCCTTAGCATCATGAATATTTAGTTTGTATATAAATGTATAGAACGAAGTAGAATCATCTATTTTAAAGAATATTTTAATTTTTTTTTCTTTTTTTTGGTAGGAGAAACATATTCAAATCTCATTCCCTCACCAAATGTGTAATTTTCTGCAGGATCCTGCTGCACCTTGAGAAGAAATGGTGTAACCAAAGTGTAGATCATGGAAACGTTTCCCAGGGCAGGGCTGTTGCAGAAAGAGCTGTTCTTCCAAATGATTAAATTGGGGTGTTTTCTCATGTGGCAATGATTTTAAATCATTTTCTGCTGGCTGTGACTATGATATAACATTGAGAGAATGGAAGAGGAACCATTCCTCGAGTGTTTAAGAAACAAATCCTTGCTAAGAGTGTGTATCTGTTTGTTTAGGTGGGTGAGAGGGGGAGGGAGAACTGGCACTTTATTTTCCTTCTGTAGGCTCTGTATCCTAAGAGGAGAGGTTGTATGTCCAAAAATACAGGGCAAAATAATATTTCTCCTATGTAAATAATATGTAATATAATTCATTATAGAAATCCTTAATTTGTAATTTTTTTTATCATTCAGATCTCTTCTTTCCAAACATTCTGTACGCTGAGACCCACCGCTGGCCTGGCTGCCTGGGACTGCAGGAAGGGGTTGCCATCTGCTGGCAACCACCCACCCCAGCCCACAGCAGAGTGCAGGAGAGAAGATTTTGGGTAGTGAGACCTGATTCCTGAAGGTCCTGGAGAAGTTGGATGACTTACTATGATCCCAACACTTCAGTCTAACTTGAACAGTAAGAAATCTATGTCATGAATTTTGCGTACCACAGATAAAGTGAGGTGAGAAGGTGTCGGTGGGTGTGTGGCTCCTGCTTAGGAAACAGGAGCCAGTGGAAACAGGCTTAGGAAGCAGTCTGAACTAGGCTTAGGAAAGGCTCCTGCTTAGGAAACAGTCTGAACCTGTTCCAGTGGCCAGACTTAACTGGTGTGTACGATCTGTGGCTGCTCTGGAAAAGAGGAGGCTGATTAGACAGTGTTAACCCCTGGTTTTGTGATTCAATAACAGAACTGGCCTCTGAGGTGCAGAAAGTAAAAACCAGCAAGTTCAGGGAGCTCAGTCTGGGGCAAAACATGTTCTCAGTAAAGAACCTCCAGAAATGAGACAGGCAGGGGAGGATTAATGTCAAATGAACATCAAAATCTGTGTCTCTTCTTGTCAATACTGCTCCCAGTACTCAGGTGATGTGAGTAGTAGCCCAAATGCCAGCGCTCAGTCACTTTTTAGCATCTCTTGGCTTGTGCACACGGGTACCACAGGCTGGGGACAGTGAGGTCCAAGTGCTCCACTTCGTTTCTGTAAATGCAGTAGGATTCATTTCAACAGGGGCAAAGACACACCAGAGCGAGGAAACACTCAGCTTTTTCAAAGCCCCAAAACACTAAATACATCTTTCCTGAGACAAGTTTTAAGTACAGCAAGTCACTTTTTAGCATCTCTTGGCTTGTGCACGTGGGTACCACAGGCTGGGGCAGTCAGGTCCAGGTGCCCCACTTCATTTCTGTAAATCCAGTAGGATTCATTTGAACAGGAGTGGGGCAAAGACACCCCAGAGTGAGGAAACACTCAGCTTTTTCAAAGCCCCAAAACACTAAATACATCTTTCCTGAGACAAGTTTTAAGTACAGCATATTTACTTTCTTAAAACAAAACCAAAAAACCCCAACCACAAACAAAAAAAAAAAACAACCCACAGCTTTTTCTGTGGCAGCAGAGCCTCAGCTGAGTGATGCAGTGGAGCAGCATCCTTTGGGTTCCCTGTAACTCTGAAGTTGCCCCGTCTGTCACAAGAGGGTACTGCAGCACAAGCGTAGGAGCTGCTGAGCTTCACACTACGGGCTGTTTAAGGACTTGGGGTTTACAGTACATATCTAGTTAGTAAAACTGACCATGTTCTTACAAAGAAGATACTTTTTAAAAAAATCTGTGCATGGAAGTGTCAATTATTTAATGTTTTTGAGAACTTTATTTCTGGTTGGATAAAACTTGGTAACATTTCAATGGCTATTCAAGGCTTGCAAAGCTTTTTTTGAATTAAGTTATTTGTTCTGGTAAATTTTAAAATGCATATTTTCCCCAGGGTAGAGGATTTCTGTAAAAAGGAAAATATAAGCTATGGAAAAGGAAAGGAACAAAGGTCCATCTCATGTTCTCCCACAAGGAGGTGATCATCTTTACAGAGGTGTAGAATCCAGGCAAACTTACGCCAGTGTCACCTGGAAAAAGAAGGGGAGAAAAGGACTTGCCTAGTTGTCTGCAGAGCGCAGTGGAAGGCTGAACCAGCCCCCCAGGAGGACAGTGTCCAACCCTGCACCCAGATCACATGGATTCAGCTCCCATTCAGAAGTGGTAAGTTTGCAGGGTGCAGAGCTCTGTTGCTCACACAAGTGTCGTTTCCTTGCAGCTGAGTCTCAGCTGGTTCTGTTTGGTGTGTCTCTGCTGACATTAGTGTATTTTTCATAGAATCATAGAATCATAGAATGGTTTGGGTTGGAAGGGACCTTAAAGATCATCTAGTTCCAACCCCCCTGCCATCAGCAGGGACACCTTACACTAGACCAGGTTACTCAAAGCCTCATCCACCCTGGTCTTAAACACTTCCAGGGAGGGGGCATCTACAACCTCTTTGGGCAACCTGTTCCAGTGTCTCACCACCCTCACACTAAAGAACTTCTTCCTAATATCTCATCTAAACCTCCCCTCTTTCAGTTTAAAGCCATTCCCCCTAGTTCTGTCATTAACTGCCCTAACGAAAAGTTCTTCCCCGGCTTTCTTATAGGCCCCCTTCAGGTATTGGAAGGCTGCTATAAGGTCTCCCCGGAGCCTTCTCTTTTCCAGGCTGAACAGCTCCAGCTCTTTCAGCCTGTCTTCATAGGAGAGGTGTTCCAGCCCTCGGATCATCCTCGTGGCCCTCTTCTGGACCTGTTCTAACAGATCCATGTCCCTCTTGTGCTGGGGGCTCCTTTATGAGAAGTTGTGTTCTTCTGGTTTTCAATTCTGTCACCTTTCACTAACTCTCATCCTTGTCCAGGCTTGCTTTTTCCAGTTTTTAAGAAAAAGGAGCCCTCATATGTACAGATAAGAGCAAGGTATCTGCAGGTTTTTCTGTTGGGGAAGGTGCAGTTTAGAGTGGGTGACTTGAGGGCACAAATTCCAGGGCTGGCTTATACTCAGTTGTGTTGGAGTTTTCTAATACATGGGAAAATGAAGAATAAAAGATTCTGAAGAAATCCTTCATTTTGTTCTAAAGAGGACATTGAAATCATCTTCTTCCCTTTTATCCAGTGTTCATGGCTAACTGGAATGATCAGATCAAGAAATAAATTATTTAAACCTTAGATAAACAGCATTTTAGAAAGTCTTTCACAATTTGTTAATGAATATATCCTTTTTTCTTTGCCAGTTTGTGTTTTGCCATTGTATTCCTTACTGGAATGATCTAATGTTCTTTCAGAGGACACAGTAAGATAAATAAAAATGTTTTCAGCCTGTGTATGACTTTGCTCAGCACATGAGCTGAAGTCACACAAGCCAGCATTTGTTCTTGAATGAAGTATCTTCAGTCTAGTAAGTTGTTTTCCACCAGGAGATTCAGAGCAGAACCAAGAACTGGAACACTCATCACAGCTGAGCAGTTCAGTTATTTGTTTTTCAGGAGTTAGAACCAAGGAACAACCAAAAGTGTCATTTCATCTCCAGCTGTTTCCATCCCTCTGGCTACGGCCAGGGCCTCATGGTAAAACCCAAGTGCTGGATATTAACAAAACCAGTTACCAGGCTGCTGGAGGTACCCCTGGTTGGAACATCCCATATGGCAGGTTGGACTTATTTCTGCTCTGTCATTGCAACCATCAATTAATTGCTGGTCTTTAGGACCAGGCTGCTGGAGGTACCCCTGGTTGGAACGTCCCATATGGCAGGTTGGACATGGAGTTCCTTATTTCTTCTCTGTCCTTGCACAAATCAATTAATTGCTGGTCTTTAGCATGAGAATGGGAAAGATTTTTCCAGAAACAGTGAAAAAGGCATTCATTGTGTGCCTTGTTTTCTTTTTGCCTGGTACCATACCTCCAGCAGATCTGGAGCCAGAGGAAGCTTTTCAGGCCAGTGTCAGTGGAAGGCTGGAAGATGTAGGGTCTTGAACACAGCTGGCTGCTTGAAGATAGGTCGTGGCCACAACTCCTGCAGAACAGTACGGGTTCTATCCTTGGCTTGGGGCTTCTCTCAGCATTTTGCCAGCAGAATGGAGCAGTGGTGGAGGTTACGACTCTGGCACCTGGCTGCTGCCCAACACACCTCCCCACGCTGCACCGAGGCCTCTTCCTTAAACCTTCTCCTGCACACAGGGTGTACTACAGGTTACTGTTTCTTATCCAAAGAAATAGAATGGAATAAAAATTAACTTCATGGGTATTTTTGAGAGCAGAAAAATCACATGGAAAATGTAAAGCTAGAGTTTTAACTTGGGCTTAGCAGCTTGGTCAAGAAGTTCAGATTCAGTGCAAATCCAATGCCTTTGGATTGTGAGAAAAATGCCATTTTTTTCAGCTGTCCCAGTGCAAGGCACACCACCAGGTTACACCAACGTATAAATCATAAAAGGCATCCTCCAGAAAGCCGACCTTTCCCAAGTCATAAATCCCACAGTGATTTAAGGGGTATGATGGGTGGGATTTCCTTCCTGAATAATCATCACTGGAGAGGAAGAAATTCAGTGAAGTTTTTTGTATGAAATATCTGAAAGTTGTCTGCTCCCTGAGCCTGAGCTGGGCAGCTTTGGCTGCTGAGCTATTCCTGGGAGGTGTTTTAATCCCGCGCGCCCTTCGGTTCAGCGGCAGGCGAAGGTGCGCAGCGCTTGGGTCAGATGGGGCTCCAGAGCTGCTTTCTGTCTCCACACAGCTGCGGTGAGGAATGCCCGGCTCCTCCTGGCTGTGACGCTGTCCCCACTACCCTTCTCGCTGAGACTTTGGCTGCTGAAGGGGCAGCTTTGCAATCTGGCATTGCCATGCATGCCGTGGCTTTGCAGTGCAGCTCGCCTCCCAGTCACCTAAAGCTCAGGACTAAGAAATCCAGCCGAGACGGTGTCTCATAAATCATGTGTCAGGCAGATTTATTCGCAGCAATTATCACTGTGCCAGCTAGAAAAGGTATTTACCAATCACTCAGCAGCCCCTGAAATGAAACTATACAAAGGCAAAACCCCACATCGTTACCAACATTATTTTTAGACACCAGTGGGGAACTAATCCAGAAATGACATTGCACATGGAGGTGTCTGCACCCATAGTGCTGTTTCTCCATTATATTTACTCCTTTTCTTTATTAGATATCTCAGCATTCAGCTGAAGTGCTCTGCGAAGAGAAATTATGTGTATACCCTGAGCTCTAGGAAATAGTGTGTGGAATTAAATATTTAGTAGCTTAATAAATGGAATTTTTCAGGTCTTCAGTTGCATAGTTGTCAAATGAATCAAGAATTGGTCTTTATTTTCATTTTTATAAATGTGAGTGTAAATAATCCGTAGCAATTTTTAAGGGAGCTTTCACATGCTAAGATTGGTGTGACTAATAAAGCGCGTCTCATTAGACCACACATACATCTATTTTGTGAATGCAATAATCTGATACTTTCTCACATGTAAGTCTGCAGGTCACAAGAGAGCATAGCAAAGTAATAAAACAATTCAAGGCATAGGAACATGCCTTTTGATTTGCTACTAAATTAGGGTTTTTTTTTTTTAAAGGAAAAAGCTCAACTGGAAGAAAGAAATGTGATTTTAAAAGAATTAGTACCAATATTCCAAAGCTATGAAGATTTTATTTCTTGGAGCATTCCTTTTGTGAAGGTGAGTCCCTGTGTCCCTCTAATCTGATCTAAAGCAGTGTAGCCTACAGGTATTTATACAAATTGTATAGGAAATGTAAAACTGAAAGCATTTCTTTGCCAGTCTGCTGAGTACTGCATGTAGACAGATGTTAGAAGTATGGATAACAAAAATAAAAGTTTGACATTCTAATACTTGATATCTAAGCATTGGCAAGATCAGAATGTACTCTAAATATATTGGCTACTTAAACGATAAAAATTGCCAATTTTCTGTGCAAAAAGAGTGGTATTTTAATGAGGTGTTCCGACAGTTGCTGCCCAAACATCAGACACTAAATCACTCGTGTTCAGCAGAAGCAGCAGAGCAAACGCACCCGTGGTGGTGTTACCAAGCAGATGATATTTGCTTTCTCTATTGTACTCCAGCATTCCTGAGGGGACTGTGCTATGAAGAAATCCTGTCTCTGGTACAAAAGGGGAAGAGTTTGCCTCTTACTGAGGTGATACATGATACATGAGGTGATTGTTTATAGCTAAATCTTTTGTCTAACAAAGCAGCACTGGCTCAGGGAGAGGAAACCTGAAGCTGATGAAGCAGAGATGATTATCTGCAGCTCTGTGATCTCCACACAAACACAGCCTGTATTTCAGCTCACCGTAATACCTCGTGCCTACAAACACGAGGCAGCGCGGGGGCTGAGGGTGCTGTAGTTTCTGATGTTAGATCTGTGCCCATTTTTGTTACAGGAAAACAAATTACCAATGACATGCTGTGGCAATGTATCTGTAACTCTGTAGAACCAGGCAGCCTGCTTGATTTTGCTTCTTTTGGATTGGGCTCTGGCTTTAATTGCCCCCTTGCCTGTAACTTTCCATGAGCACTCGGCTGTCGGTCCCCTCGGTGCTTGAGGGGAGATGCTGTGTCTTGTGAGCACCAACAGCTCCCAGATCTTCCTTGGCAGTTTTGGTGCAGAAGCAGTTAAGTGGCTTGGACAAGGATGGCGTCAGGTCTTTCAAACCACGGCAGGCTCCTTTGTATGACTGAGGGAACAGCCAAAAGATAGTGATCGGTAGAATAATGCGCTTTGTATTTGCAATATGAGGTGGGATACTTTTGAGCACAGCAAGAGACATTGTTCCTTCCAGCCCTTCACCAAAGCTTTGGCACAAAAACAGTCGAGCAGCCTGCAGAGGGTTCTCTGCCCATGGCCAGCAGCATGTGCAGCCACGCTGGGGAGCAGCAGGAGTTTGTGAGCAACGGCATTCGTAACTTCCAGCCAGCCAATGCATCCAACAGCAGCCTCTGCTTCTCTTCTCTTCTCTTCTCTTTTCTTTTCTTTTTTTTTTTTTTTCAAAGTCCAAAGTGGATCTGAAGAAGATAATTCAATATTTTCTAAAACATCAGTACTGTTTTCCCATTAAAATTGCTTTCTCTTCTGGAAAGAGAAAGCCCTGCTGGCTTACTCAGTTCCTCCACCTTAATTTTGTCCCTAATTCACTTAAAGCACTGAAGGCGTTTAAAGCATTTCAAGTGCATTCCTAGCTTTGGGCAGTTAATGGGACTGAAGTCAAGAGGCTGCTCAAAAGACAGCTTCGAGGGAGACAAATCTGTTTGAGTACCTCGGTGAACTGAAGGCTAAACAAGAGATCTCATGTCTGACTGCAACTAACCATCTGAGTCTGTCTCTGCGTATTGAGTATTTCATCATCCCAGCACAAACACAGAGGAAAGAGCTTACAAAAATTGTAATGTAATTTGAAACACAAGCACAAATGAGGGAATTGGGTTTTTGTGTGTATTGTTCTTCAGCAGGCAAAAAAGTAGATGCTTTTTGCCACAAATCATTCTCTTGAGCTGTGTCTTAAGCATTGTGTTCTCTCCTTGGTTTTTTATACTTTGAAACTGTCCCTCTGCTTTTTTTTGGCTGTTGGACTGAGATCTATTGTAGAATTTATGTCTGCAGTTCATTCCTCTGTTCCAAACAGATGATGTGTTGTTTAAAATAATGTCTATATTGTTACGCTATCCTTTGCTGCAGCTACAACTTCTATAGCCTTAACCTCATGCTTTAGACTTGCAGAACAGTACTTGCCCCGCTCGCAGCTAAATTAGGGTAGTAGTTAGCAAAACTGTTGTGAACAGCAATGACTCTCTGTCCTTGCTTAAGGCAACTGGGCCTGGAAAGATCCCAATCTGTGAAGGTCAGATTGTCTTGTTAGGAATACATGGTTCCTGGTAGAAATTATTTCCATTAGATCAGATGTGTGTGTGTGTGTGTGTGTATATATATATATATATAATTAGCAGAACCAAACCAGATAGGATTCTTATGGGAACAGCTATGCAGCCAGTGAAGTTATTGTATCAGAGGGGTGGGTTTTTTCAATAACTCTATTACACAGAGAACAGAATCATATTTCTTTTTACAACAAATTGGATCTTATCCCAAAAAGTCTGCTCTATAGCGAAGCTAGATGAAGAACATAAAGCTCACATTTTATTCTTGTGTCTCGCAATGACGTGATACACTGAATTGTGCATGGCATAATAAAATGCTATATAGCCCTGAGTTTTATTTTAAGACTATACCCGTTTTGGATAAGCAGTAATGAAAGCAATTTCCTTCCGTGGTGCTTGGGGGAAGGCAAGCATTTTTTAAGGAGAACTGTCTTGCTCAAGAATGCAGAGGACTGGCAAAAGCCAGCAGTGGTGACATACCAGGCACATCCAGTACCAGGAAGCTTCAGTACTCGGAGAATGTGCCGTTTCAGTTGTTAAATTAGCAGATTCATTTGATCAAACTGATCTCCATAAACGAAACCAGTGCAAGGCCTTTGACTAGTTTCCCTGGGCAGATGATCATGATCCTTTGAGGGGTTCATTGAGCCTTTATGGCGAAGGACGCACAGGTCTGGAGATGCTGCAAGTGCTGGCACAACTGCCAGTGGGAAATTCTAGAAAGTAGTAGGTCCCAGAAATTCTACTGGTTTTAAGATTATGTTAAAATTTATGAAAAAGATGTGATCATGATTGCTGTTAAATGGTAGACAGGAATTTAAAGTCCCAAAAAACCCTTTAAGTCCTGTGCGAGAGGAAGCGGGAGCCTGAGCCTTCAGCCAGCAGAGTACCTGCCGTCAGCAGAGACTTATTGGTATGGACCTGCTGTCAGCAGGCAGACAATGAAGTGTGATGTTTCTATTGCATCTACAGAACTGCAAATAATGCCTTAAAGTACCTGCTTTGAAGTATCTCATCGTACAAACAGAAACTCAAGACCCAAAGAGACAACGAGCACAAACTGAAGAACAGGTTGGTCAAGATATTGATTGCAGAAATTGATGAAAACTTCCTTAGGTGCCATGACTTGGCTTCAGTTATTTTGCTGTATTTTTTCGTCATCTTAGAATTCATGCCAAACTCAAAAGACCAAAACCAGGAACTGTTTATAGTATGCAATGAAACCAATCTATACAAAGCTAAATTCATCATTGATGTAAAACAACTGTCTTCAGAAAAGTTTTGCCGGAGTTGGAACGCTGCTCAATCACAGTGTGTATGTTAGCATGGTTTCCAAGATACTGATCATAGCAATACAAATAATAATAATTGTATTGCAAATGCTCTGCTGCCATTCATTTTTAATTTTTTTTATTCATTCCAAGTGAAAGTACTCTGCAGATGGATGCAAGTCATGTCTAGCCTGGGGCCCTCAGCTTCCATTCTTGCAGCTAGGACAAAAAATATTATTCCTGTAAAGATAACCAGACGTGTAACTGTGTTTCCTGTGGGTATTTTGAAGGCTGCTTTGTAGGTGAAGCATTGGACACGTATCTGCACCCTTCTGCTCTGCCTCAGCTGTCACGGAGTGGGCAGGGAACTGAGAAGGAATCCCTGGAAAGCAGCTCCTGTGTTCAGGAACAGACCCTTCCTTGGGAGGGACTGCATTTCCATTGTAACCGCTTCTAATTTCTTTCAAAATTAAATACTTGAGTTACGAACCTGCTTTAGAACAAGTTAGATCGTGCTGCTATGAAAAGCCAGGTTTCTTCCACCTAGTGCTCTGGAATCTAACTTCAGCTTAATTCCTTTTCTTCAGGCTGTCTGATATAACAGTTCCAAGGCAGATGTGATCTCCACAGCCATTGTAAGAGAGAAAGCAATTCTGAAGAAAGGTGATAATTGATTTTTTTTTAATATGTATTTAATCTTTAATAAGAAAGGGATAATTTCTTTTATCTGCATAATGTGTTTCTGAGCTCTGTCTTGTCTTCTGGGAGACCACAACCCATTCCTCTGAACTGCACAAACATCCAGATTAGATCTCTTGAAAACATCCTGTGCACCTGTTGTATGGAATGGCTTTTGAACCTTGATTTGTGTCCTTTTCCATTTCAGAAACACACCAGAATCCCTGTTTCAGTATCTAGGCACAGCTCTGGATGGAGTTATGTGTAAGCTTGCTGAAAGCGAGAGAAAATGTCCTCCTGTCCCTGAATTTGGTTAGGGGCTTTTTGCTGATGTGTGATGCCCCTGTGTGTTCCTCTGAATGTTCTGTACAGGACTTCATTTCCCTGATAAATTTTGAGTAGGTTTCTTAGGTTTATTAGTCAAAAATGGTGGCCAGGATCACTCCAAGGGATCTTTATATGGAGCTCTCCTTTCATGTGCTGCAAGTTAATGTGCCGTTTGTCCTTTTGGCTCATATCTGGCACTTGTCTCCATTTTTTTTCTCTTCTGAATTAGCAACTGTCAGTTTGCAATGTTTCATCCTGTTTAGGACAAAATAATTCTCAGATTATTTTAGGAATGTCCCTCCCTTTAATTTTGTTACCTATAACCTGTAGGCGTAATGAAAACCTGTGACTCTGCACTGTAACCTTTTGGGGGGAAGACGCCACATGTACCTCTGTGCTTTGTGATGTATAAGGTACCTGGCTGATGTTCAGCAGTAGCTAATAACTATAGAAATACAGCTACAAGTATTACTGAATAGGACTTTGCTTGGTTTTTTGGTAGGGAGAGACAAGAGCAGACGTGGGAGACTAAGAGCAAACTGGATCCCTGACAGACTCTAAATACGTGGATGGACATAAATGTTACGTGAACGTATCATGTGGTGTTTCACGGCTGTAAAGAGACTATAAAGCAGTTTTCACCTTTGTTTCTCTCCCTCTTCTTCAAAAAAAAGACCCTGTCTATTCAGGTTTTGCTGACACAGATGTGCAGTTGCAGGAATAGGAAGAGGTAACCTTGAATCCCTGGAACTCCTGCCTTTTTAGACAATTGAATGCATATAGCCAAAACCTGGCAGCAGTGAGCGAGGCAGCTGCAGCACATTCCAAATATTGCTCTATTTAAAGCACCCCGGGGCTCAGGAGAAGGACTGCAGAGGCAAACCTTAACACTTGCCAATAAACCAGCAGAGGCAGCAATGGCAGAACCAGGTAAGATGCACAGTTAAATGGGAACATAACGATATATTCTTGGAGTTCATAAACCTGAGCAATGTAATGTGAAAATGCTCAGCTCTTTCTAGTCTTGTCTGATACACTATGGATTTTACTTTCAGTAAGGAAGTGTACTCGGTTTAAACACTAATTCTGTTACCAGCAATGAGTTTAAAGCAGCTTGGGTTCCTCCCGTCTGAATCCCACCTGTTCTGTTTGTTATCTTCAGTCTTTTTGTAGTTGTGATTTTAAGTTGACTAACATAATTAAAGGGAACCTTGTAAAATGAGTTATGTTTGACGGTGTTTTATATATACTGTCTGTGTAGCTGAAATCTGGGTGTAATGCTAGGTGAACATATAATAATTTAGATTTTAACCTCACAAAACCCAGTGGCAGAGCAAAATGAAATTTTAATAATGACCTTTTAATTAGAAGCACATTTCCACTTTCTCCAAGGAGGAAAGGCATTTTATGTTAATTGTCATTTTCTATTTACTTCACTGTAAGAGGTTTGGATGGTGAAATGACTAGAAGTTTAAATATGGTGTTAGCTGTGTACACAGTTATTCAGGTAATACTTTTCATGGTAAAAGTAACTTTTTAATACATCTTCATAGCTATATTGAAAGTTTTAAAAGACTTTTAAAGACTTTTATCTCCCTTTTTTTACACCATTACCACTGGTATCTAAGAAGAATAATGGAATTCCACTAAACTCAGATACAACAGGATACTGAATGCTGTTTCTTCATTTTAGTTTTCATTCATATCCACAGAAATTACACCGATCCTGGTATTCCACTACGAGTTAGTACTTAACTATGTTTTGCATTGGTAGGATGTGTATTGCTATTCTGGGCATGTCCACACCTCCCCTCCTCGTCTGCTGGCCAGTGTGGTGGTCATGCTGCTGTCCCAGTGATGGCTTGGTGGTTTGGTTGTGTGTGTGCACATGTAGCCTACGGGAGACAAACTGTAAAGAAAACCTCTGTGAAATTCTGAGGTGTTTTGGAGTAAGGAACATAAGACTGCAAGAGTTTGAGCTCGACAGGCTCGTGCAGGGAAACATTCCCTTCTTTATCTGCCAAGCCTCTGCCTCTTTAAAGTACGTGGGAGTTCTTCTGCCTGGTATCTTGGGGTGCCCTTGTTAGTGCAATGGGATTCAGACATTTCAGGGGTGAAGGCAGCTCAGTGAGACCACAGGCTCATGGCAGCTGGTTGGAGTTTTGGCCAACTATGGGTAACAAAACCCAGCCAACTTAGAATTCTGGATAAAAGGCAAACACCAGAAGATGGTGATCATTAAGTTTATCAGTATATTTGGGCTGTATTCAGCTTGGAAACCTGTGCTGCTGTATCCTGTAGCTGAGAGATCCTTGGCTTCTCTGTGGTACCTGGGCATCCCATGGTGGGCAATTCCCAGGGCTTCCGCAGAGGCACAGAGCTCAGGAGTCTGCTAATCACATGCCAAGTAGCCCTGCTGTAGCACAGCAAAAGCACTGTGTGTTTGCACTCTGACCAGCCTCTCTCTGTTTTTTTTGAGATAAATTCATGTTTGAAGTAGAGAAAAATTACTATAATAGGGGAAAAAAGAAAATAATTTGTAGCTAGAATGCTGGCTTACACACAGGTCACAGTCAGATTCCTTTATTCTCACTGCCATCCAGAACTGGCCTTTAGATTTCAGCAGGCTCTGGCTCAGACCCCAGAAGCCAGGGTTTGTTTCCATGGTCTGTTTGAAAGCGATACTTGTGACTGCAAAACCCACATTTCTCTGTGTTCTGCTTTCATGTGCATTCCTTTAAATGGTGATTGTAGTGAAACCTCCTGCTTTAGGGTTTTACCTGCAGGTGTCAGTAAAGATTTCTCTTTCTAAATCACAGTTGCTTAGAAGTATTCTGTTCCTCTGCTGCTCGTCCCTCCCCAGCCCTTCTCCAGCTCAGGCAGGAGGGTGGACAGTGCAGATGCTCTCTCTCTGGCTGTTGGTGTGCAGAGCCTTGCTCCATGGCGAGGGCAATACCAATTCTCAGGTTTAGACTCAGGATAGTTTTCCTTTGGACCAAATACTGGGGCCTTGGAGTTTGTCACCTTCTTCTGAGGCCTTACGAAGGGGTTACCTGCTCAGATGTCACACCTGGCCAAGCCCAAACCTCGTGCATCTCTCATATTCAGTCTCTCCTGTCCATGGCATAAAATCTAGTCTTCCAAACAGTTGCTTTATTCTAACTCAAGTCTTGGGATATCTGTGCTGTGAGATCAGGAGATCAGAGCAAATGACCTCCTGGTCATTGCTGTTCTTAAACTATGAAACACAAGTACTTCCAACGGCTCCCATGGAACTCTATCCCTGGGAGCCAGCTGTTCCTGCCTCATGACAAATGCTGGGCACAGCATTCCT
>NW_010296151.1:0-7362 GCF_000700745.2 Antrostomus carolinensis | reverse complement strand
CATCAGGGCTGGCCTGCCTCACTTATCTTATGCCTTCAGACTGCATCTCCTAGCACAAACCACCACCTTCAGTAGGCACCACAGCAACTCAGCAGAGCTCTCAACACTATTTCACGTACCCCAGTGGGATCCAGCTCTTTATTTGTAATAGGTTCTTTAGAAAAAATGGCAAGTAAAGAGAAATTATTCCCATCAGAAGTAGCTTTACCTTACAAGGTGTCAAAGGAACAAAAGTCTTTAAATGAACCAACAGTCTTTAAATGACTCCCTGTGGCAAAAGGACACCCAGGTTCAGAGCAGGATTTTATCTTTTTGCTGTGTGGTTGCTTATCTCTTTTACATTTTTATGGCAGCCCATGTGGATTTTCTATCTATAAGTTCTCTCTTTACCTCTTGGTAGATACGCCATGTGATATCGTGGTGAGACATGTTTGTGTTGTGCACAGCTTTAAAAGAGCAACATAGAAAACCTTAAATTATTGAGCATCCCTCCAAAGTCTGACTGCTTGATCTAAACTGTGCAAGGTGCTGTGAATAGTTTTACATTATTTATTAATCCCTTCAAAAACATGCAAATCTTTCAACTGCAGAAAAATGTGCTTTAAAATGTTGTAATGTATTGGTAAGTGGTAGGATCTCAAAGGTTGGTAGGCTGCTTTCTGGCTCGCTTCTGCTATTTGCAGGAAACCAACAGAAGAGGCTTTGAAATTTTGCTGCTGTACAGAAACATTTATACAAAGCACTGGTCCTGCCTTCTGCTCGCTCCCTGCAGAGCCAATCGCCTGCAGTGGACTACATGTCTCACTTGTTCCAGTACTAGTGGGCAATTCAGGCAAGATGTGACGTTTTTGTGCCTGGCCCAACTCAGCCAGGCAGGTGGTACATTCACATTGGGAACTCTTTTATCTTATTTTCTTATTTGAAAGCAGGGAACACTCTTGCAGTGGAGAATTAGATCAACCTTATCTACCCTGTATCGCTGTGGTGACAGGAGAGGAGAGGGTTGTCAGGCACCGAGCACAGAGATGAGCTATGAACCCCTCGGCTGGTGACAAACATCCCTTTGGGGTGTGGGACCTCACACTGCAGCCCCAGGCACATGGATCTTCAATGGGTGCAATGTGAAATAATCACTGTATTTCTGATTTACAGTTGCCAACCTAATGGGACTTCTAGAGGAGCTGTATGTGTCAGGGGTTGAATCCTGACTCTGCCAGGACAACTGCTGTCAATAAAGTCCAGTGCAGATGTTCTCTGATGACCTGTGGAGACCAAGGACAGAACTGTGCTTGTCTCCTCCCTGTACTCTGTTGCTTTTGGAAGTGCTAAGCCTTGTACCTATCTGATTGCAGAGACCATAGCCTGTCAATCTCTTTGGGCTTTTGCTATGTGTTCTCATTGGAAAGCCTGCCAAGATGTGGTGGCTCCATGCTAAAAATAGCAGTCAGAGCTAATGTGCCCAAGCTCTTTTTGCTCTATGATAATCGTGGTTTCAATGGTTTTAATTTAGTGAATTCAGTGTCAATGTGATGTGGCCTTTCTGAAAAAGACCATCCTTTCTCTTTCAGCCCAGGTCCCGCTCTCACGTCTCGTTGTACCTGTTCTCCTCGCAGTTGGCTGGATAGTGGGTTGTGCACTGATGGTTTACATTGTCTTCTCTTGACAGAAGTAAGTGACTCGTACAGTATCATGTACCATCCATGCTCTCTTTGGTTTGCACTGCCACCTTTTGAAATGTAATTTTCTTTGTTTTACAGGACAGAAGAATTTGCAATGATGTTGATTAGAAGAACCTGGAAGTTAAATTGAAATTTCTAATGACTAAAATATGTATAAAATTTTTAACATCAAGGCTGTCAACATGGTGTACACTTTTTATCCACAAGAGGAGTTTGAAATGCTAATTAGAGCAGTAGGAGGAATCAACAAACCGATTTCCCAGTTTTCAAATGGTTTGTAATTGAGCAAATAGTTTTTGGAGTCCAGTGGTAGGTCGGATACCTGCCTGGTCTCCAGCCTGCTTTGTTGTTGCCACCTTGAATTTAAGCAGTTTTGGAAACAGTATTCCCAGAGTTAGTGAAGCAATAGTGGACAAAAAAGTGAGTTAGACTCAGTTGTGAAATGTGTCAAGCTGGGGAAGAAGTATCTCAAGGTATTTGGGAAAGTTTTAACTGAGTTAAGACAATTTTTTAAGTTTTGTAGTAAAAAATATATTTCTAAATTTAAAATATTGTGGTGGTACACTCTCCCTGTCCCAAAACCTGAAGAGTTAGTGTCTAAATCACTTTTCTGAAACTACATTAACTCCTTTTTAAAAAAGCAAACAAACAGTCATACAAGCATATGTACATACAGGCACTAATACATAAATCAAAAATAGTCCTTTAGAAAATGAAAGACAGACAGGGAAAGTTACCTGGAAGCAATGGATCCTGAAGTGCTTGACCTGGCCTTTCGAAATCCTAAAACATTTGTGTTTTATTTAATAGTATGTCGATAAATACCAAATTAACTGCTGTTCTCTTCTGTTTACATGATGTTCAGGGCCCAATTTTGTATTTTTCCATTGGCAACCAATCCAGTTTTTGTGAAATTAAATGATGCTGGACTCGTCGGGCACTGAACTGGATGGAGACCATGTGGAATTCCAGCCCTGCTTCTGGCATGCCGGCAGTGCCGCTCTGCTGGCACCAGCCAGAGTGCAATCCAGGGAGACTGGAGAACAAAGGTAGAATTCAAAATGAAACTAAACAACTAGTCTGGAAAAAATGCAATGCAATAGGTGAAAATTCAATTTCTATACCTTGCAGGAGCTGTTAAAAAGCACCAGTACAGGACAGGGACTGGCTGGCTGGATAGCAATGTTTAGAAAAGAGCCTGGGAATTGCCATGTGTCACAACGTGAATTCAGGTCAGCAGTGTCAGAATGTTGGTGTGAAGAGGGAAACATCTTGGGACAAATACCAGAAATGGCCTGAGAGATGCATGAAATCACCTCCCCAGCCTGCTGCAGCTGGGGAGAGCAGCAAGAGGGAACTGAGGTTTGTAACGCTTAACCAGTGAGGAAATGAGCACACTGGAGTGGTTCAGCCTAGAACAGAGTGAAGAAAACATCAGTCTTAAATATATCAGACTTCTTGGAAGAGGAAGGGAATAATCTCTTCTTGGTGATACACAGGGCAAGAATGACTGGAGAAGCAGCAAGTAAGATTCAAGCTGTCCTTATGGTAAAGGCACAGAAGTACTGGAAGATATTTTTAGGCATCATCATAATAATAATCAATATTATTATTGATTTCTAGAGGCCTTTGAGAACAGATGGGCAAACATCACTTGGGCATGCAGCAGGAGTACAGGTGATCCTGCCTTGGTGCCTGAGGGCCACTATTTGACTTCTCCCCATGCCTGTAAGTACTCCCATGAAATTCTGCAGGACTGTTTGCAGAGGAGAGGCAGATCCGACTGGTGGTAACCACAGGTGAGCACTACTTCCAACATTAGGCTTTTTGGAAAATAAGGAAAACATTTTAATACTGGTTGTGGTGTTACAAAGAGTCTGTAGAACATAGGGGATGAGCTGCAGACCGTGCACATGGTGTATGACATGAGGAAAGGCAGCAGTGCTATCAGAGCAACAAGACTGACTGTGGAGGCCAATGCTCAAATGGATGCATTGCACATCAGTCGTCTCCATCCAACCATGGACACACAGCAGAAAGGACTGAGCCTTCCATCACATATGTAGTGCTTTAACTTCATATGTTCTTAAAGCCTCCTAGATGTGTCCTGAGTCATTAAGAGGAGCAAGAGGCATGAGAGAACCACTTCTTTAGTTTGATCCAAGGGGCGGGTAGGCTGATTCTCTGAATTTCCCAGTTTTCGTGCTCTCTGGTCAGCTGCCGAGGGCGTTCAGACTCACCCATCCAACAAGGGCAGAAGCTGAGAGGATCACAGGCCTTTAGGTCAGATGGGCTGTGCCACGCAAGCCCTGGCAGGTATTGTGTGATGTACCAAAACGTAGTGTACTAACCTGTGTGCCCTGAGTCGTCTGATGATACCATCATGTTGCCTGAATCAGCCCTGGTAGGGTATTCTTACGCCTTGCTCTGGAAACTTGGCCTTCCGTGACACATCACTGAATAGCAAACTTCTAAAATAGCTGCTACCACCTAAGGAACTTGCAACTTTTTAGAAACAGGCAAGACTTAATTTCTCGTGAGGCCTGGGGAAGTATTTTTAGCTGCCTTATGGGGAAAATTTATTGGAATCTATTGTTATGACACAGAAACATGTATATCCTTTAACAAGAAAACATCAGCCTTATTTAATACTGAGAGGTCTGCTGCTCAGCATAGCGTGTCTAGAATTGTGGCTCAGACTCACTGTGGCCTCCTGATTATCTTGTACTTGGGGTTTTGCCTTTTTAGTTTATAATTGGAGATAATTATATTCACCTGCTAAAAATAATGTGCCTTGAGACCTTCCAGTGACCTGGTCATTTAAATCAGAAACAATCATCAGATAATCTGAACTATTGCATTTTCAGACAGCTTTGACCTTTTGAGCTCAAAGATTTTTATACTAATAAGTTTCAGTTATCAGAAGACTAACTCATGAATAATTCAATCCCCAGTTAGAGAACTGATTGTGGGAGGCATGTCTCGAAGATCCTAGCGACATGTATGTTTAAGGGGATGTGAAAAAAATCTTAATGACTCTTGATGGAGTTAGATAAAGAAACTGGTTTTTGACTCCTGCTCATGCAATTTGTTAACTTTAAGAAGGTGAGGAAGGCACATCAATCAGACATCCTGCCTCCATCTGTGGTCAGTGGCTGTTTTCCTTTCGGAATGGAAACAAAAAAGAAATATATTTGACTGTAGTGAAACCATTTGCAATGCCAGCAGCAGAAGCACGGAAGCGTGATATTCAGATTTGGGAATTGTCTTTAACACACCCAGTTACTTCACCTGTGAATGAACCAAGGGCAAAGAGGCAATCCTGTTTCATCAAATGTCCTGAAAGAGAGGGGATAAACTGTGCAGTCTCTTAGAGCTGGAGATTCCCACCCTCTGCAGCAGCGGCTGCTTCAATGTGAGGACCTCCAGCATCACCAACTGCCTTCCAGTCACTTCCAGATGAGAATATGCATTCTAACTCACTCATACATGTAGACTACATAAGCTGAGAGGCTAGTTTAAGCATATACCTCAAGCAGATACCTCATCATCTCATTTTAAGGACTCATTATCTAAGACTGAGACCATCCAGACTGATACCAGCTCTGACTGCCCAAACCCTAGACACCAGGGAGGCTCCTTGAAGACAAAGGTAGGTGCATGTGTAGTTCAGTTCTCTGGGGTTTTTAAAAATCTCCCGGAAAACCCTGTGCTCAGACAATAATTGCCATTATATGAAGTCCCAGTCTATGTCTTGTTTCTTACCCTGCACAACTTGTCAGCTGTGTCTGGTTTGCATTAGGCCAGCAGCAGCTCTCCCTCGGCCCCCTGGCAGCGCTGATCAGGGCTCTCTGTGCAGCTGCAGTGTGTCCTCCCATCAGCACCGCACGGGTGGGTGTGCAAACTGCCTGGCCACGGCCCCACCAGGACGGGCACAGAGTGACTTCATAGTGACCACGCACGTATTTTTACGTTTCAGTTTATTTACCAGGCACTGATGAAAATTGTTCTGAAAGATCCAGTTGACCCAAGTGGCTTTTCAAGTGTCTAACAACATTTGAAATAGAATGTTTCAAATTAAAAGGTTACAGAGCTAAAATATAAACATTACAACATGTTTTAGCTTTACCTAATTTTTGAGAGCAGAAAGATCTGATTTGGCAGAGCAAAACAAAATAACGTTCTAGGTTGGCTTCAATATTGTCAAGCTGACTTGCTATATACAAAGGAAAAGAAATTCCTGCCAGTTTTGTAGAGTAATAAAAAGAGGATTATTCCAAGAAAATACACATCCCACATGCTGTTTAAAGTCCACTTGATCATTCTGCAAAGTGGCCGTGTGCACCCACCTTCGGGACAACCCACTCGGGCGCCTGTACACGGCGCTGCTGGAGCTGCCCACGCTTGCAGGGGTGTGCTGGGGAACAAAGGGTTTGGGGTTGTTTTTCTTCTTGAAAAATAAAGTGAGTGTTTGGGTGCTAAGTTTTTTTTCTCTCAAATGGAGAGAGGCTAGTGACTGGAGAGAAGAAGAAAACATACACATTCAACTTTCTTCCAAAATTCAGGTGCATTGTTATTCAAGCGTGGCCATAGCTTCAGGTTTTCTGTCACCGTGTGGGTGTGTAGGACAGCTGTGGCGTTGGGACGCTGGAGAGGACTCTGGTTTTGTTACAGCCTAATGCCACTGAGATCTGCAGAGCTGTAGTGCATCACCTGAGATCCAGTTCTCCATGAGCAAAGGTGGCCTACACACGTTTGGGGGGGCACCTTTTTCAAGCTCCTTTTTCATTTCTATTGTTTCCTTCCAGACGGGATCATGATTTCTGTATTCTGAGATGATTTGTAATGATTAATTTATTATTCATCTTTTTATTTACAAAAGCTAAGTGGGAACATTTGGGTTCCTGTTGCTCCAGAGAATGGTTGCCAAGTTTGCGCCACGGCCTCTGCTCGGCTTTCCCTGTTACCCACTGAACAGCTCTTAGAATAAGTCAATTAGGGATGAGTCTCTGTCCATCTGCGTGTGGCTTCCTGGTCACTGTTCCAATCTCTTGTTTATATTTTTTTAAATGATTGTAATCAAATTTAAAGACATTAGTATACGCAAGAGCATAACTGTTCCTCTCCACTGTGCACAGAGTGGAGCTGCTGTGAGGAAGCCCATAGGCCAGAGTTCATCCTAAGGAGACCTTCCTGCTCCAGACCTAAACCAAAGACAGCAGCTCCAGGGCACTTTTGTCACCTCTTGACACCAGCACCCAGCCTGCTCCCTGCCACCTCCTCGCTGCTGGCTCCAGTCCAGCTCAGCCATGCCTTGCAGCCCTGGTTTAACTGCGGCAGGAGCTGTGGGGCCTGGCCTCACCCTCACCCCGTTAGCTGACAGACCCCTTTCCCCAGCAGCGTTAAGGGCGGACACTTCCTTGCTCATCCTCCTCTCATGCTTGAGGCAGAAACTGAAAAGCACACAGTCAGTCCTGCCTGCTCCTCCCTCACATGGCAGTCCTGCTCCGGGATCAACCCGGGGGCTTCCCAGGTCCCTCTGACCACAATCCCGTGGGTGTCTGTGTCCCCCTGCACTGCTGGACGGGGGGCGGCTGCCTGTTCATCCCCGTGTGGGGGTCGCGCTGCTGGGGCGGGCAGGGAGGTGTCCCTGCCCCAGTGAGAGGCAGCCTGGAGGGGCCCC
>NW_010296150.1:26967-54113 GCF_000700745.2 Antrostomus carolinensis | reverse complement strand
CAACCCAAACCATTCTATGATTCTAAGACTATATACTATACCTTTACATGAGTGTTACACAAAGCACTACAACAAGCACATTTCAGATCAGCATTACAGTGAACTTGAATTAACAAAGCACTCTCATTTTCAACAGATCTACCCTAATTTACATCAGTCAGGGATCCAGTACTTTGAAACCATGACTGCACACCAAAGAAGAAGAGGTCAACAAGGATGTCCCTTGGGATAATGCTGGACACTAACAGAGGAAGAAATCTCACCACTCCTTTTCCCCAAGGATCAAGCCATTTCACAATGCTCCCACACGCTGCTCTGCTGTATGAAAGACTCTGTTTCTCCAGTAGAGTCAGCTCCCTCATCTACAACTGTAGAGTCACAGCCATTCAATAGTCTTAAAGAAGTCATTGTTGAAACAGGGACTGTGAATCCATGCTCTTCTACTTCAGTATGTGGTTCTGTTTGCCTACTTAAAAAAAAAAAAAAAAAAACAAAAAAAACAAAAAAAACCAACAACAACAACAACAAAAAAAAACAAAGTGCTTAGGAAGGGTAATGAGAAACATCTTTGTCATCACAATCTCCATGAAGCACATGGATTTACAGCAGCTTTAGGTCTAATTTTAAATCATTTAAGCTTTTAGTTTTGAGTAACCCACCAGTTACAAAGAGAGGTAAAATTGGCAAGAATATAGTTTATAAAGCTATATATTTGACTGCAGGTTAGTCTCTGATTATTATGCTCTGATGTACACATACGGAAATATGATATGAGCAGATTTCCATTGATCCTGTATCAAAACATTTTTCTGTATAACAGTCGATGTGGGGAAAGAAATCATACCAAAGCCAGTGCTTGTTTGTGCTTTGAGTTTAATTTCAGAATTCATTCTCCATTGGGATTTTTCAGGGCACTTAGCATTTGTGGAACAGACCCAAAAGATGCACATTTCATTGCTGTAATCCAGTAAATGTTTGTCTAACCACAGCCAAGTTTACTGTCATACTTTCAGCTCAGAAGGTCTGTTTTATTTATTAAAGCCAAAATTTTGAAGCTGGGCAGCCTAAAGTCAAGCACCAAAATCTATATTTAGGCATTTATTTACGTGACCCACTTTTCACAGGCAGTGAAGACCTGTAAACTTCAAAAGAAGTCAGCACCCAGCACCTCTGAAAATCAGGTCACTTAGCTGCACAGGTATGCAATTAGCCATGTTTGAAGGAAACATGCTTTCATTTGTACAGCTTAGGTATATAAAGCAGCAGAGTGTGCCCTATGGAAAACCCTCTGAACACCTTTTGAGAATTGTAATTCCTTCTGCAAGTCCTCTCACAAAAGCAATAAACTTCTAATTAAATGTATCATTGATTCCTTTCATCTAGATTGAATACAATCTGACTAGTGAATTTACTAATAATATGTTGAAAAGCCCCCAGTGTTTTGAATTGCTTTCCTCTCACTGAAACACTGGAAAAATCTCAGGCATTGTCTCTGTGCTGGTTGTCCAGAGCTGATTGCGTGGCTGAACAGAATCTTCATTTGATTTGTACAATAATGCATTAATTGCAGTGCTGAGATCTGCTTAAGGCATATTGATTGCCAAATGACCTTCTGTAGTTCCTATTTCCCATGCTACCAAAACATCTATTCAAAATCTTTAAAGGTGAGCAGAAACATCTGTTAGAAAAGCTTTCATTTATTACCAGTCTAAGACTGAGATTAAGGATCACAATGGTAGGATCAAAGTTGCAATGTACTTGCTGCTGCTCCAGTCATCACTAAGCCTCTGGTCATGAGAGACAATCTCCTACTCTCACTGGTCCTAACACATCCCTAGTCAATTTAGTTGCAATACAGCTGGTTGCAAGAAACAGAAGCGGCTCAGCAGGACTTGCACTGAAGGCATTCCAGAGGTGCTCTACAACTGCAGCAATGATTTCATAACTTCACAGTGGGGGCTAAACACCTGGGCCACAGAAGTGAGCTAAGCAGGCAATAGCAAGGACTCCATCTGGCTTTCCTTGGCACTTTGGACAGATAGCGATCTTCAGCGCATAAGTGATGCTATCTTGGTTTTACAATTCTGGAACCAAAACTAACAAATATGTGACAACTAAAAAGTGACCTAATTAAGGTTTCTTTGCTCTTATGCCGATATTGTAAGCAAACCTACTAGCATGTAGCATTCACTCTAACATATGAAGTGTGAGGAACTACACAAAAGAAGGCATCTACAATTTTCTTGGCAAGAGCCTACAGGTAGAATTATTCTGAAGATACTTTCTGCATTCTAGAGTAAATCTCTTGGCTCCTTAGCAAAGAACCCTTCAGATACGTACAAATATATATATGATCCTGTGTTACTGTGGTCCCTGAGAATTCTCATCAGGAACAAGATTGCATGCTTTCTTAGACTATTTTATTATACTACGCTGATTATATTACATGCCTGATAAACGCATAACAAGGTGTGATAATTTAACTTAGCTGCCAGCCAAACAAGACACAGCCACTCACAGCACCACTCTTCCCTGCCCCCTTTCCTCCCCACCCAGGGAGTCAGGGAGAGAACTGGAGGGGTAAAGGTGAGGAGACTTGTAGGTTGAGATAAGAAAAATTTAATAATTAGAGTAAAAATAAAGTTAGAATAATAATAAGAGTAATAATGATAGCAACTATATATATATATATACATGAGTAATGCAGAGTACAATTGCTCACCACCTGCTGATAACAATCCCAGAGGAGGGAAAAGGAACCCCAAAACCAGAATTCCAATCCCGGAAAAGTGAACCCGAGCAATTCCCAAGAGAATCCCCTCCTTTCCAGTCAGCCCCACTTAATATACTAAACATGATATGATATGATATGATATGATATGATATGATATGATATGGCATATCCAACTGTCAATTCTGGGTTTTACTCACTACTACACTTCTCTTCTCCACTCCTCCCTTCCAGTCCTCTGTTCTTGGAAACTGCCCAAGCTCAGTGTCCTTGTAGTTATCAACATTGTTCTCATAACAATCTTCACTGAAACCAAAACACAGGGCTTTCTAGCTGCTAAGAAGAAAATTAACCCTATCCTAGCAAAAACCAGGACACAAGGCTCTGCCCCTGCAAAGATTTGACAGACAGAAGTTCCCCACAAAACCAGAATCATGGCACCCTTCAGTTGCATTCCAAATCATATAAACTGAACCATCGTGAATTATAAAAGGAACTAAAAATCCATGGGGATGTTTTCTGACGCTGGAAGGTCCTGATTTTCTTTTTCTTACCATGAATTGATTGCATTGTTATGAGTTTAAGCAAAGAGGGAAAGCAATAATGTTTGACTGTTGAGTCCCTGAAGTATGAAAGAGAAATTACAGGATTTTGGTCTTACAAAGAGACTCTCTTTTGGGTGCTGTCCTTCCAGCATCTCTTTTTGCCTATTAACTGCATGGTAGTACATCATGTAAACATTTGCAAATTATGAAGCACAAAATATAAAATATTGTAAATAACAGTTTCAAGAAACAACTAAAATGCAAAGCATGCATGGACTGTTGCATACTTACCACAGCTAAGGAGAATTTATGGCTGACTTAATAGTGCTTACAGTGCATGCCCCCCAAAAGTTTACCACACAGAAAAAGAGATCTGCTTTGCTGTAACCCTACTGAGTTTCATCCAGTTGCACTGAGCTGAGTATCTGTACATGGATGTAACTAAAAGCATTTGTCTTATGCCATTATTTTTGCACTGACTATTATTGAAGCCTTCTATTTTTATTGAAAGACTTTGTTTCAAATTATCATAATTTTATTAAGTTATAATTTAATTGTCAGCTTCAGTTTCTAAGTAGCCCAAGACAGGAAAACTGGAGGTGTTAGACATCAGGGCTGAAATGCATTGGCAAGGAAGAAAGGAAGGAACTTATTTAAGGACCCGCCAAAGCCATTTATTCTTATAATTCAGTTTTATGAGTTAAGGTTATCAACGCTTACAAATTCTTAGACATTAACTTCCCAAGAGCTAGGCCAACATTTGGACACACACACACACACAAATAATAATAGAAATTAAAGAGAAAAAAGGCTTATAGTTCTTTTTTAGCCTCAGCATTTTCCTGGAAACATGGACTTGCAACCAGACTGTCACTCCCTATCCTAATCAAGCAGAGGAAATAGTGGTAGGATCTTAGGTTATTCAGATAGGGAGAAAGAGATACAGTATGGAAAATGCAGAGGATCATTGATTATTTTAATCTTCTGTTTCCAAGAAAGACTGGCATTTTAGTATTTGAAAGTAGTTTGAATAGGAAGTTTTATAATTAATTATTCAAACTTCTAGCATTTCCCTGGGAAGACTAATTGATTGATTAATATAGCACTTCTCAACCAGAAAGAAGTGACAGCCTGTAAGTCCCCTCTGTCAGTGAGGCAGGAAGTGCCACCTTCCACTCACAGCTAGGAACTATTAATTACAAGTAATAAAAAGTTTCCTAATGAACTGAAATGAATATGGAGTAAAATACTTGAGAGAACCTGATACAATTCACTCTGGATTGAGAAAAGTGACCTTTTAATGCAGTTGGTGTCTGAGCAAAGTCCAGTTAAGTCAGAACCTCTTATCTGCCACTAGACTTCAAAAATGCACTGACCTAACTGAGCTCAAAATTGGGTTGTAAGTGTAAACTTTCCTTAATCATTGTAATTATTTTTCCTCCGCTATGTCCATTGTGTTACATAAAAAATGTATTCAGACTTCTTTGGGGTGACTTGCATCATGGATTAAATTAAGGAAACAGGATGCCTGTGATGTAGAAATGTATCACTTTAGAAATAAAGTAACAGTACACATTTCTTTGCTTATTAGACTGCACCACTACATTCTCACATTTCCGAATGACTTCACAGTTTCACCACAACCTCAGCAATTATTCTTATAATAGAATGTTTGAAAAGGTAGATTGTTTTTTTCAAACAAATGTCTCAGTTTTTCAAGTCTCCCATGTATTTCCTGGCAAAATTGCCCTGGAATGGAAGAATAAAACCCATGTTTTATTTGCTTTAGTGACATAAATGTTCTCAGCTAGAAAGTATGGGTACTTTTTAGTGATATTATAACAATTAAATTAGACATATGTCACTTTTCTTGTTGTAATTGTTAATAAGGCGTATCTGTGCCTATTGTTTGAGATACAATAAGCCTTTGGCATTGACAGCATTCAGCTGGTACTTATGGAAAGATGTTAGCATGAAGAAATCTGGATAGGTTGCAAAGCTGATTGCATGGATAATTCCACTAAAAAATAACTACCTATCTCTGTTGAAGATTATTTTTTTTTGCTATATGTTGAGCCTGTAACATTTTAGCAGAACAATAGAGCTTTTTAGAAACCTTGAAGTACCTACACAGCAGGTTAGGTTAATAGGAAGCAATTTAATAATTCAAATTTATCTTCACTGAAAAAGAGATGTCCATGATATTACAAGAAGGTAGATATACATATCTTGCATTCATGCATATAATTACAATAGACACCATGTAAGTTCTGCTGTACATTTGCCTTTCTGATAGCACTTGATGCCCTATTCAAGCTGTAAAGTGTTTCTACTGGAAAGGAAAGCCTAGCATTATTCACTCTGTCACATTCTGCTTCCTTACTGTCTAGGTGAAATCCAGTGATACAACTCACCTCAATTAGGATAGAGTTATTCCCCCAAAAGATGACTATATTAGCTAGAAGTCAAAGACAGTAAAGTCCCACCAAGCTCAAGGAAGTTGTTGTCCAGTTGACAACTGCATCCACTGCTAACAGATATCACATAACCACTACTGAACAACTGTAGCAAACTTGATGAAGTGATATAACTTAATGAAGTCTTGCAAGAATAAGCCCCTTGGAAACTTCTCATAATTACAGCTATAAGAAAAATCTTTGGACAAAGAAACTGCCTCAACAAGCTTCTTAAAATGTCATGAAAGACAAAACCACAGGCTAGAGAGATGGGTGTTGAAAAGTTGGGGGATTATGTTGAATGAAATATTGTTAGTTTGGGCGGAAGAGTAAGAGCAGTTATCTCTAGTGAAAGCATTGTCAATGGATGCAAAAACTGAAGAGAATATCTTGTTAAAATTGCAGGAGGCAGAGGTCATCACTTCATCTCTCTCTTAATGGAAATGCCTCATAAATACACCTTTCCCTCAAACAGATTTTCTTCAGTAAATAACTAAATAATCCACGTGCTTTTTTTTATCCACCTTTTGGCCCACAGAGCGCTGAGCACATTCTCTAAGTTCAATACATAAAAAATTAGAGTAGCCAGAAGATAAGCAATTGCAAATACTTTATCAGTGTAGTAGTAGAAAAACGTTAGAAGGACTATTCACACGCAGAGTGTGCTATACAGTTCTTTGCAGTGACATTTTGTTCTAAAGACATAAACCAATAATCCAATAGATTATTAGTTTCATCATCCTTTCTTCCTCTCACTCTATTCCCACACACACTCATCAAAACATACATCTTAGAACACTGCAATTGCTCTTGGAAAGTTCTGATTTAGAAATCATTTATCTTTCAAGTAGTGGGAGCTAAAAAAAGTATTTTAATTTCTCTATCTTTTAAAATCAATTTGTTCTCTTGAGAATAGAGCTGCAGTGTATAAAGAAGTCTTTCATAACACCAAGATAGTTATGAACTCTATTTGATATTAAAAGACCTAGTAGTCATATCTGAGAAGGGATATGCCAAAGAGTTGTGGCACATCCCTGGAATTATCATGGTTTTATCCAGCTCAGTTTGAAGGAAACATAGACAAAAGAGATCATGAAATTCTTTCTCTTAGACCAAAAACTGTATAAAATACCAGATGCCAAGGTTAAACAAGTTCTTTTCACATAGTGTCAATAGCCCAATCTTAAAAAAAAACAAGGTAAAGGAAAGCCTTACATTCCCTATGAAGCACACAGATATTGGCCTGATTTAATAGGCACTGATGGTAACTCTGTTTTTATGAAAGTCAGGATGCTTTTTTATGATTACCTAAGCAAATATTTCCATCCTGATTACATTAATTCTTAGCTATGGTTTTTGGGATGGTTTGGTTTATATTGTAGCCCACTGCAGTAAATGGGTATTCTGGACATCTTGTTAAATTCTAGATTCCAGATACTATTTCCATGTATAAAAAAGAAGCCTTCATATATTAACTACTTACAAAACAAAACAATGGGTTGTGGTCTCTTAAAGGTTCAGCATCTGTGGGAAAATACCTTTTGGTCAATTCTTCAAATAAGTTATTGACATCTTCAAGTATATTAGTAGACATATGATAGATTAAAAGGCTTTGAAATAATAGAATGTGATAAATTTCACCTTCTGCCTATTAAAGGTCATTCCTAAAACAGTTTTCAGGAACATATATGTTTACACCAATCCTATTGCAATAGCATCTCACTTCACTCCCTGCCAAACTACTTAGTCTGGTCATAGTATGGAAACAAAAACTTTACATTATAGCTTATATGATGGAACATGCAGTTGAACAGTATACAGTGATGTTCCTGTATAGATTAAATAAAAAGAGCCACAGCAGATATTTTCTAAACTTTCCACTTCTCAGTATGACCAGTTCAACACTAGGACAGTCATTATCCATTTTGGGAACTGATAGCACAAATATATTTGTAAATATTCGTAAGAGAGATATGGACATGCTAGAGAGTGTCCAGTGAAGGGCCATGAAGATGATGACAGAACTGAAGCATCTCTCCTATGAGGAAAGGCTGAGAGCTGGGACTGTTCAGCCTGGAGAAGAGAAGGTTCAGGAGGATCTCATCAATGTGTATAAATACCTGAAGGGAATGTATAAAGGTGGAGCCAGGCTCTTTTCACTGGTGTCCAGTGACAGAATAAGAGGCAATGGGCATCAGCTGAATCACAGGAGGCTCCATATGAACATCAGAAAACACTGTGAGGGTGACTGATCACAAGCACAGGTTGCTTGGGGAGGTTGTGGAGTCTCCATTCTAAGAGATACTCAAAAACCCTCTGGACATGGTCCTGGGCAGCCTGCTCTAGATGGCCCTGCTTGAGCGAGGCACATTGGACCAGATGGTCTCCAGAGGTCCCCTGAAACCTCAACCATTTTGAATAGTTGGGCAGTACAAGTTATCCTCACTAACAAGCATTCTCACATCTCACTTGCATTTTTTCCCTGAAACTATCTAAAGAGGGAAGGCTGACAGAAGAGATATCCAGTAAAATGTCACTCCTGCTACAGCTTTACTTTCTATGCTGATTTGTACTGGTTCTTTTTCTAAAAGCAAATTGGGTTACCTCGTTCTCCTTCAAAAACACCACGCATCACAGCAAAATGAAGCAGACCAAGGTCATGGGTATAATTCATACCTAACTTGCCAATTCATTCTGGTTCTTCTCAGTTACATATTCTGAACACCCCCCACAAAATATCGAGAAAGGAAAGACATAAATAGTGGAATGATTCCATACCTAGTTAGTATCCCCACAGAACAATGAAATTATGAGGGCTATATTTTGCATCACGCCTTTAAATCAATAATGACCAGCAAATGTGGAACAAGCCTTGTGAAACCAGCTTAAGTGTTGCACTGAGGACACTCCAATGCAGGACATTTCATTTTACACTTAATAACTGTTCGGGTTGCAGATAGGGAGCAGTTTGTTTATCTTGTTTTCCCTGATTTCTACAGCTAAATCCAGTTAACAGACCTGTCCACAGTACTTGTTGCCAAAACAAAATACAAACCGTCAAAGCCATGTCACCCTTCCCAGAATACAAAGCTGCAATTTGGGGGGGGGGGAGTGGAACAGTCCCCTACAATTTCTAGAGTCCCTTCTGAAATTATTATCAGTGACTTTAAGCTATTTATTAGTGTCAGTGTCATGTGATACTAATACCTTCCAAATCTGTGAAGGCAGACATCAATCACATATAACAACGATGACAGGAGCTGCAAATCAGGGGAAAGTGCATTAACAGCCAAGGCCTCCCCTACATGGAAAAACATTTAACAAAGACAGCTGATTAACTCATTCTCACAGAGACATTTATAGTCTGCTGACTGCATTTCAAGAGTAATTTCCATTACTATAATAAGCATACTATAAGACTTGCTAATAGGAACAGTTCACAGTCTCCTTACAACATTATCCTATTAAATACAAAAGGCTTGGAAGAGTTGTTCCATAAAACATTCCAGGATCCCTTAGAACATCTGTAACAATGCCCATGACAAACTTTCAGAGGTATCCAAACAGTGGGTACCCCCTCTCTGCAAAGATCTCTTTATGGCCATTCACAGGTGATCAGAGTCCACACTTTGTTCTCCCACTATTTCCTCTACCACATTTAGCCTCTGTAACAATCTCGTAATTCACAGTGTGGGATCCCTCCCTCGGCCCTTTTGAAACTCACTTTTCCTCTATTTCTTCTCTGAGGCAAGAATCTACACTAGGTTGTTTAGACTGTGAAGGTATTAGTCTCTCTCTTCTTAACTTTCTTCTTCCAATACATGAATGTCTGCACAGGGATTGCTGAGGGGTTTATTTTATTAGTTACGCATTATATTTACATTGTTCTATGTCTCTTCCTGTGGTTTTCATACACTACAGTTTAAAGTATTCAGAAAAACTGATGAACAGTTAGGAAAAGGTATGTAATTTTCTATCCATTTTTTTTCTTTTTGAACATTGCCTGCTTTTTTCCTGGCAAATGAGCTGGTTAATTCTTTGCAGACTGTGTTCCAGAAGCAGCTCTTGAGGAATAAGCCTTGTGCAAGATCCTGGAAGTCCCAATAAATCAGAATCTGAAAATTATAGCATGCAGAATTGTAGCATGCATGGGACTCTATAGAACTGTATGAAAAAGAATAATTCACTGTCAACTGTAATGTCCTTCACCTCCAGTCTCAACCAGTTGGACTGCTCTTGACTGGTACTCTCTTTGACTGTTAAAGAAGATCACCACAAATTTTTCCTCATTTCATGGTTGTAAAATGACTCAATGAAACGGTATGAGTACCTTGGATATCTCGTCATCAGCAATATCAAACAAATGAAAGGGTACTTTATATCTGAGCTTCCTCAAAAAGATTCCCGAGAACAACAACAGTCTTAGAAGAAATTGAACGTGCTGCCATAAAATCTCCCAATGCTGTTTAAACTTTCTGCTGTTGTAAGCCACATCAGTAGGTTATTGACTAAAGTGTGGGTTTTCATACAAGGTGATCAGAGAAGCTAATACTTGTACTGTGAACACAGCCATTGCCCATAACTGAATTCCAAGAAAAGGGGAAAAAGACTATATAGCCCTTGAGAGATTTATGTTAAGGTACAGCAAAAGCTAATGAAGACACACACACACACAAAACAAACAAACAAACAAAAAAACAACACAACAAAACCACCACTAGTTGTCAATTCAGAATTCAGAATTCATAGACCTTAAAATATGATAGAGAGTTTAGGGACAGATGAGAAGATTAAATAATTCACTGTGACTACCCTTATGTCCCAAGATTTTCTATTTCACTTAGAATACACATACTTATCTCCTGGAAAACGTCCAAAATTGAACTGGAGACACTACATGAAGAAATCACTGTTTTTCTTCAGTGTTTTTTTACCAGTGCTTAATCATCTTGTATTGGGTCTGATTGGGATGGAGTTAATTTTCCCCATAGCACCCCTCATAGTGCTGAGTTTTGTATTAGTAGCTAGAAAGGTGTTGATAACACACCAGTGTTTTGGTTACTGTTGAACATTGCTTGCACAGCACCAAGGCTGGTTCTCCAACATTTCTTCCCTGCCCGCAGTAGGCTGGGGGTGGGGAAGGTCTTGGGAGGGGACACAACCAGGACAGCTGACCCAAAATGACTAAAGGGATATTCCATAACATATGATGTCTGTTCAGAAATAAAAGCTAGAAGAACAAAGAGAAGGGGGGCATTCTTTATTTACAGTGTTTGTCCTCCAGAGCAACTGCTACACGTACCAGAAACCCTGCTTCCCAGGAAGTGCCCAGACATTGCCTGCTGATGGGAAGCAGAGAATAAATATTTTGTTCTTCTTTTGCTTCTGCAAGCACAGCTATACTTTGTTTCTACTAAACTGCACTTGTCTCAACCCAGGAGTTTGGGGTCTGTTTTTTTTTCTGTCTTATTTTCTCCCCTCCCCATCCTGTTGAGAGTAGCATGGTGGGCAACTGGCATTTATCAAGGTCAACCCACCACACATCTTCACTGTAAAACTGTCATGACTTAATTCCACTGTGAATTTAACTGATTTTAAATACTAGCCAGGTACTTATTTTGAATCTCTTCTCTGATAGATAAAGAAAGAACTAAGGAATCAGCAGTACTTTCTGCCATTGGAAATCTTTAAGCGCTGCAATCAAGTTGCTTCAGTCTTGTTCACTGCAATGAGAGGTGACCCTGCCTCAAAGTGACTGGGCAGCCCTTTTGGTTTATGGAGGAGCTGAACCATGGTTGCCAGATTCAAGGAGGTGATGAGGTTACAGTTTTATTTCACATAGGTAGACCATTAACATGAATGTTGAAATCAGTAAATATAAATGGAAGACTACCCATGAGCTGAAGAGAAGAAGGAAGAAGATAAAAAAGATAATGAAAACTGAATGGGTGAATAGCAACAGATGAGAAGAAGGAAGGTGAATGAAAAACACACTGCACTGCTCAAAAATGTATATTAATTTCACTTTGAGAGGAGTAGTTTGAGTTAGGGAGAAAAAAAACAAACAAACAAAAAACTCAGCATTTTTATCTCATTTCCTTGTTACACCAGAATTCCCTTCAAGACAGCACATGATCTGGATTAGAAAATACTCCCATCAGTTCAAAAGGGTGTTACAGCCAATGGATTATAAGCATCTCATTAATAGCAATCACTAGTTTCTAAAGCTCTAGCCAGGCTCACTATTTATTATGATGTTAGTTAATAGGGAAAACATTTCTCTCTTAGCCTTCCTCAGCTCTTGCTGCCAGAAACAAAAGAGAAACATTTTTCAAAGAAAACAGTCATCTGAACGAGGCAGGCTCCATGTCCTGTGGATATGCACCTGAGCAGAATCAACAACACAGTGTTGGCAATACAAAGAGTGCAGAAAAGTACTAGGCTGCTGCTTCTTCTAAACTGTTCTATTTTTAAAATCTAATCTGATTTGCATGCACACCCAGCTTATGAGAAAAGTGTATTGTTGGGCATAGGTCTAGCCAGAGCTATTTTCTGTGTCTTATATGGGAAGCAATCTTCAGGACTACCTCAACTGTGAGTTCAAAAACTTACCCAAAAGATTATTTTACAGGAAGATTCTAGAAAAAATCTTTATGGTGGTAGATTCACTCTAGCTTTTTAAAGTGCAGCTGCTTAGTTGGTTATGGACTATTACACCCATAATCTCCTATACCCTGAACTAGCCAGAACAATTCTAGAGCAGAAGCCACACAGATTCCGCAGTGTGACACTATATGCAAACTAGTCTCAATTGTGCCCAAATGAGCTTTATTTATTGCTTACACCTGAGATGGCTTATATCTGAAGTAGGTTTTATCTGTGTAAATACAGGACTATATGCATGTAAATATGTGGACATGTCTTAAGGGAATTAAAAGGAAATAGCCAAAATTGTGCCCAAGGTACAACATTTAAACAGTACACATGAAGATAGGTATATTTGTTTAGATGTTTTTTTCCACATATTGTTGAATACCAAATGATGTACCTTAACTCCAAAGATTCAGTGCTAGTATGAAATGTATCTCAGATTGAATATTTAGTTCATGTAAACACAAAAATAAAGCAAGGAGAGAAAGGACGAAATAAGTCAGCATTGCCAGGCAAGAGAACACAGCTGTTTCTGGTCCTGGTAAGCCATTTTGAAAGATAAACATTCCTGAAATGCAAGAGAAGCAAAAACCTGGGGGACCCCTGAGATTCAGCAAAATGCATGTATTAAAGATATTCATTTTTGGTGCAATACTGAGTTTACTAACATATATAAAATCAGCTGGGCCATCTGGAGGCGTTTATTTTCCAAATAGCATAAAACAAGTCTGCACATCAAAAGGCAACTATTCCAGCCATGTCTGCATCGCTTTGCATTTCTTTTGGGGGTATACAGAACCCTGAAGGTATGTTTCTTTATACTTGTTTGCTGGAAGTTGCAAAGCAGTTAAAGGAAATGAAAGGCCTGAATCCATTCAATAGTGACTGGAAGCCTAATGTCCTTAGTCCCTCTAAAATAACTAGTCTTAAAATCTTGATGGTTGAAAAATGCATTACCTTCTGAAGGCTGTTATTGTCATCTCTTCAACGTCATTACCAATTGTATTCGTTCTTAGCCTCAAGAGGAAATTTGGTAGACATGTTGAAACACAAGCTTTGCAGCTCCTTCCTGAGGACTTCATATTTTATAATTATTTGAATTAAAAATGCATAAATACTTCACAAAGCTTACCTACCATCACTTGATATCTAATGTTTTAGAAGTTTGCTTAAATTCTTACCTTATGGACATCTGTTTAACATTAGCCTAAAGCAAGTGCTTGTTAAATGCTGAGGAACTTGGCCCTTTCTCCTTACATTCAATTTTCTACAGCGCTAAGGCTGTCTCAGAGAACACTTCATTAAAATAAATCTCATATTTTGCCACTATCTTGTCATTTAGCTCATGGTGGGAGAAAAGTGATGCCAAGTAGCTTACTGAGCTCTGATACATTTACTCACTGATATTGGCTTAATTTAACATATCCCTTGCTTCTTTTTCTTAACACCTCTAGTAAATTATCCTTCCTGAGGTTTCTTTTCTGTACCATTTTGATGCATAGCGTGAAGCAATTCATCACGAGTTGGAAGCACTGTATCCACTAATGGAAGGCTCACTGCTTCCAGAGCAGGGAGCATATCATTCATCTTCTTGAACGTGCCACAGCACTTCCATCCTTGGCTGTCTGCACTGGACGTGTCTCCTCCCTGGCTGGAGCAGCTCTCCAAGGTACCCCGAGACCACCTTGGGGAGCAGCCACTCTGCATGGCAGGCTTGCTGCCCTGGCTACCTGCTGCAGGTGAGCTATATTTCTGGTTCTAGATCATTTCCATTTTTTCTCACTCACTCTTATTATGTTTTTTATTCAAAGTCACTCCCCCATCTGTAACTATCTTACTACTACTGTGTTAGCTACCCAGAAAACTCACCAGAAAAAAAAAAATTGGAATATTCTATAAAGCAGAATGCCCAAGTATTCCCACACTCCCACAACTACATACTTTGTAAATACCTTATTTTTACTTTATTAGATTAAAACTATGATAACTTTTCTATTTTTTTTTCCATGCAATCCTCTGCAGATCTGGTTTCAAAAAGTGGCCTTCCTTTAATTGCAAACTCAGTTAATGGCAGGTGCAACTGATGGCATATAGATATTCATCTATCTGACTACATCCACAGAAGTCATTTAGTCTGAATGCTAACCAGTAATCACAAAATAAATAACTCCCTTCTTTTAAGAAGTTCCTCTGTATGTGGAAGCCCTTTAATAACTTTCTCCATTTCATGTATAATTTCTCTGACTATTCAGTTTTTTGGATAGCCTTTCTAAAATGAGATCTGATTTTATCTGTTCTACAAGAGGTACACTAAGAGGGGTTTTTGCATCATTTCAGTGGGTCATAATAGTTTTTCCATTTTCCTGCCTAGGGTCTCAGTACTTGTTCAAACGTACTGAAACATCCACATAAAACCTCAAATAATGGCTCAGTGGGGGTTATTTGGAAAGAAATTTTGCAGAACAGCAGTTTCTCAGGGTTCCAATTTAATAACATTGTTAGTGTCCATGTTAGAGACTCTGTCCTCTCCTTCTACTCTTGGTCACAGGGGATGTTAACTGAAATGCTAATACAATGGTACTGGCCTCAGAAGTAAACTTGTGAATTCACTATGTTTGAGAGCATCCAAAATGAGGCAAGAGGAGTTTGCCCATCCTGAATAAATGGCGGCAGAATCAGTGTTGCTTTTGGATGAGAAAGTCAGCTACCTTTTAACTTAAACTGACTTTGAAAACTGCTTTCTTACCTTTTTCACAACTGTAATTTTTCATGTTATTTCCTTATTGTAAGATGCTCCGAGTGGCTTTCTCTCTTATTTTGCAGTTACTGCTCAGTAACTGTAATCTTTCAAATGAAGTAGAACTCTTCAATATTGCTGTATTAAGGGAAATTATAATAGCCTATTGACTGCAGTTTAGTCAATGATCCATTTGTTATTCTGTCTTAAAGGCTTCTGGAGTTTGTAAAATAATGTATTTGATTTTCTCAAAAGTCAATATAAGCACAAATGGAGGACTGCAATGAACCAAACTGGTTAAGATAATTAACGTAGTTGTGAAAACAGGGTATCAAGCTATTCATCCCACCTGTTACACCTAAATCTGAACTGCTTTTCTAGGTTAACAGTCTGTACAAGTAATGAGGTATGATCCTACAATAAGGCATTTGTTGCTTCAGAGATCCTTAGCCTTAAATGTGGTGTAAGGCCACGTTCTACATAGAGATGGAACAGGGTAATAGCTGTCTAAAGTGCCAGAGGTAACATTGAAAATGTGAGACATGGTACCTCATCTATCTGGTAGGTGAAGCAGCTTTGCTGCATACTTCACTTTAAATGTCAGGCACACCAATCGGGAAACAGTAAAAGAGAGAGACTATGCACAAAAGTTTGGTATTTAATTGGATCATCCACTCCCATAGCACACCTCTATTACTTCTCACATCTCATTCTGATCCTGATTTTTTAGTTCTATATATATATTTCTTTTTTTCCCCCCATCAGAGCGTAAGAACAAAGAACATGAAGACAAGAGAGTTAAAAATCAACCTAATGGAAAAGTAATGGAGTAAGTAATCAAGCTACAAATCTTAATTTTCTCCTCAGAGACTGATTTTACAAGACCTCCAGCACCAACACTCCACATGAACTACTGAGAGATCAGTTTGGATAAAATTAAACAGACTAGTAGATATATGTGGGAGATGGATGCTGTGTTCATTTAGGAGTCTCTGGTAGGCGAGGACTGGCAGAGAAAAGCATGTACAACTACCACTTTTACCTTACCTCAGGAAGAACATCACTCACTTCCCAGCAACCACGAATTGCTGTACCTCCTGCAGTCGTATCATTCAGACTAAAACAGGTAGAAAACACTTGGTTTTCAGACAAACAATGGGGAAGACAAACAGAGTGCTCACACACAGCATGGTCCTAAGCATTCCCCTCAGAGGCAGACAGTGAGGCCTCCTTTCATGATCCTGCCTCTTTAAAAAGCAGCATGCAAACAGCAGTCCTGTCTCACTTCAAAAACTCAGAACTCCATTAGTTCATCTTAAAATAGCTATAACTAAAACTCATCTCACTTAAACGGTATTACTTTTGCACTTGAAAATATGTCTTTTAGCCATCAAAGTGCTTTAAAAAGCTATTAACCAAAATTCCTGTCTTTCTTTTTCACCCAGAACTAAATTATTTCCTTCTCCTTTTTCCATCCTGCTTTCTGGCCAAAGTAAAGCTCATGAATCTTTAATGCATTTTCATCCATGTAGGCTATTCCAGCAACATTTCATAATATTAATCTCTGGATTAACTATATCTCAAGAATAACTTGAATCAAGTTTTCAAATCTCATTTTTCCCAAAAGGAGAAGGACTGTGTCTTTCAACAAAATTATACAAATATGAAGTTATATAAAATCTTGTTTTAAACATGTTCTAAACATTGCTACCTCTAAGTAACTCTGAAACTAAAATGGCACAGAAGAATATTTCAGTTTCAAGTATTTATCTTCTCTAGCAGAACTATGTATGGTACAATAACCATCCATTAACACAACAAGCCAGCATGCATAACACTTATTCAGACTCTGAATATTATCTACTCACTTATTATTTACTATTTTACTTGTTATATATGAAACCTTTTTCATTTACTGTTCACAAACTTGGGGGGTTTGTTCATTGGTATGACTAAGAAAGCCATTTCCTACTCAGTCATAGAGATTTTTTATGTATCTGGTACAGAGTGGCAGCCCACAGCCCCTAGCCTGAAGGAATGCTTTGCACATACAGCTTTTTTAATATCCCACAAAGCATTTTAAAAGAGAATGGACATGTCTGTAATCACCACTGTGTTTTTCCACATCCTTGTGTTTTCCTGCTTTCTCCTTTCTAATGGCAAACTTCTTCCTCAGACATTCCGCATTTTCCCGGAATATGTTTTTGAGTACTTTACAGGCAACAAATCAGCGTTAATATTTTGGGCCACATATCTGCCACGTACTTTTAGGCTGTTTCTAATATGCTTAGCAAGACTGTTCTGCTCAATATCACCAAATGGAGGTTAAGCTCAATTGAATCAAAAAAAATTGAATGGAGTCAACTATTCTGGCTAGCTGTATTTTCACTTGGTTTTTAACTTTTTTTTTTTCTCCCCATTGGATGTACTCGGTAAGAATTTAGTTCAGTGGCCACTGTGGAAACTAGTATCTACTAAAGGATTTCTAACCTTCAGCAAAGGAATGGCACTCCCAGGTAAAGAAAAAGACTAGCACTAGTAGTCTCAGGAATTTCAGTAGTTGTTAGCCTTCCCCCAGAGGCAACAAAGAAAGGTAAGAGTTGTGATGCAGTCCTCTGTCCTCTGGAAAGCATTAACTCATGTCACACAGTCTAAATCATAGCCACCAGGTAACACTGACGTGTTATTATTATAATCTAGACTCGGGTCTCTGCTGTTGAAATAAAATGCCCTACCAGATCAGAACAGAGCTTCTGCCTGTAGGCAACTGCACCAGTTCAGTTAGTCCAGATACTAAGCAGGCTAAATTGCCTTCAGACATGTCCGTCAATCTTCTATTATAGAGGTGTTTAAAGTGACTCAGCTTTTCACTCAGGCATTACAATTAAATGTCTGAAGATAATTGTATTTAATGTGTTTCCAAATCTGATTTAAATCAGTGAAAAGGCCAAAGGATCCTTCTATTGCTTTTACTGACTGTAGATCACCTCTCTGTCAATACTTCCCACTTTGTGTGGGGGCAGGCAGCCTTCTCTCTACCCCATTTTGAAATAATCTTGTCAAATTAATAAATACTTTTGATATTTCCTTTCTATTGCAAGAACTGTAAAAGTCTGCTACAATACTTGAATTATTTTTTCTGTATTTTCTAACACTCTCCTCTAGCTACAGCACACTAAACTCTGACAGAACTCAGATTTCTGTGTACTGGCACCTGAGAAACCATATCAGTACATTCAGCTATTGTCATCCTTTCAACATATGGTGCACACCATTCACATAAAGCAATCTCCCTAACCCTTTTCCACTTTTGCTCTTGGCAATTGCGTTAATTTCAAATGCAACATGGAATGCTAGAAACCTCCTAAGAGGGGAAAGAAAGCATCCCCAGGTTATTCCCTTGAAGAATATTTTTCCGGGTATAACTAATGCAGAATATGAAAATGCAACAATTTGGTTTGCAGCAGAAATGTTCTTTCTTCTAAGATACAAAATAAATCACCAAAAGCTTTCAAAGCTGACATTTAATCCATGAATTCAAATCATTTCTAAGATTTATGATCCATTAGAAAGACAGTTTCAATTCCCCATGCCCTTGCAAGATTTTAATGTATAGCTAGCAGAAAATGCATTTACATCTTATGCTTTTCATAGCAATAATATCATTTATTGATAAGGCTTTTTTTTTTAAAAAAAAAAAGATACAACTGGTTATATTATTTTTTCTTTGTCTATAAATACTAAAGGAAGGCTGAGTAAAGTCTTAGCACTTGCATAAACCTGTTGGATAGCAATTTTTCTAAACAAAGGAGTAACTGGAACTCTGCAAAATAACAGGGATAGTTCAAACGGCAGTAGATTTTATCTTAAATACAATGTCTGATGTATGTACAACCAAATTAAAATCAAAATAAAACTAGTCCCACTCTCTCCATTCTTATCTAGATAGAAGGCTTCCTTCTCACTATTCTCTAGGAGTGTTACCTTGAGATTATGGCATGGACAACATGCATTTCAAGTACCAGGAGAGCTCAGTCCAGGAATGAAGGGTAGAGAATACCCGATAACCTGTAGCATTATAATACTGGCAAGTCAAAACCTTATTCCTCTACAGTTCTTTCCTTAATGCCAGCATCTTGCTATGCATAATATCAGCTAAATCTGAGACAGGAAGTATCTGTTTTGCTTTCTGGAGTATTGTATAGTCTTTCTGTGTAGTCATATAAAGTATAATGTATTCTTCTCATTGCACAAAGACTCACACTTAAGAATTTCTGTTCACTAGTCTGAATTATTTGTATGAAAGATTATAAATTTAAATAAAGAAATAAGAGTTTGTTACATTAAAATGGATACAAAAAAAGAAAATGAAGAGATTGGACAAGAGGTTCTCTTACACTGAATTATAATTACATAATCTTATGCTCAGCCAGACTTTATCTTCCTTAATGCCAACTGACCATCAGACAGTGGAAAGATTTTTCTTTTGAAGGCCTCTTATTTTCCATAAAGAAGATGTAACTTTATTTTAATCAAACATACCTAAAGAATACAATTCAATCCCCAGGCATCATCTAAGATTTTTAGCCTGACAGTTAAATGTATATTGACCTCTATTGGAGCCAAGTTAGACAGACTCTCTTTTAGGACTTAGTGTAAAGTCTTTCAGTTGTACATTCAGAGCTTGTAACTGTCAGCTGACACTTAATTATAAAAAAAAAAAAATCTTCCCAACAATATCAATTAGATTTTGTAATACGTTCTTTTATATTTAACCAAAGGAAGGAAAAAAAAAAAATGTTACCAGTTTTAATTAACCATGTTAAATTATATTTCTGTCTCAGATCAAAGCGTGCGGTCTGGATTCAAATGACTAATCTCTCTTCCTTGTTCAGGCAATGGTACTGCTTCAGGATGACTTACCCTAGACATGCACTTCATTTTCATTAAAGTTCATGTTCTCCTCATCCTCTTTAGTAGTCTGGATTAAACAATATGCTTTGTAAACAATTCAGCTTTAATGGTGGATTTTTCTTCCCTTGAGCTACACCTATCTCTTAAAACAGGTTTAAAACAGATCAGACAAAACCTGAGTTGCTAGATTGTGGATGTTAAACTAAAGTGAAAAACATGCTTTTTGCATCAACCACTTATTCTATGTCATCCATCGTCACCAGAAGTCAGGGTGAAGTGTCACACTTGCAGAGATGAATATTCAGATGTGTAGTTATATGCATGTGATCCCCAGTAGTTTGTCTGCTTTTTAATGGTTCCAGATTTGTGAAGCATAATATGAAAACTCCTAGCACAGGGATATGCTACTGGGATAAACAAATATATTGGCATGAGGTTCAAATAAAAAGTACTATTCAAATATAATAATTGAACGTTGCTTATGGTAATTATTTGTTAATGCCTCTTCTCAGCTGAATTAGTTTAGAATAGCATTTTGATCTTAGTTTAGCATTTTTGCCTTTCCAAGACAGTACTGTAATTTACATCAGAGAATAATTTTTTTTCTAAGATAATGGGAATTTTTACACAGGCCTTGGACATTGAGTTTTAGCTTTGGTATTCTGGATTTACATTACAGCTCTCTGCATCACAAAGTAAAAGTGGTATCTCCAGAGGAGATTCATTTAGCATGCTGGATGTGCAATTCTTACTAACAACATAATTGGCTTGGTAATATGTCCTCTGTGTGGCTTTCGGTAATTATAGAAAAATCCTTGATCAATCAAAAGTTGCAAATGGCATATCTATATATATTTGTAAATAATTTGTATTTGAGGCATCTGCAGTAAACTCCCAAGTCTGCCAGAAAACTACAGGTCTGGAGGGAGGACTATTTTTTTTTTTCTTCCCCTCCCCTGCCTTTTTTCCAGTTAAAAGCTTTCCATTATTGTCTCAGAACGAGATTTCCAGTTTTTATGTAATACCACAGGCTTTTAAAAACAATTTATTCTCAACCAGTTCCAGATGTAGGCCCTCTGAGGTGCCAAACTGCCTGCTTTTCCTTTTCTTCCCACCTGCTCTCCCCTCGCAGTTCCTCCTGATAGTTTTATCTCCATTTTCTTCCCCCTGCTCCCCCTCCCCTTCTTTTTTTTTTTCCCCTCTGGAAAAAATCAATGACTTTTCTGAAGACTAAGGTCTTTGTTTTGCATGTGATTAGTGTAAGCACAAGTAAAGAGGCAGGCATACTAGGAGATTTTAAATTAAGCAATTAAAACATTTCTTCAGACACAACCAAATTGAATAGGAATTCCAGATTTTGATTCATTTTGAGAAATACATTTCTCAGAAGAAGTTAAAAAGGAAATCATTTAAAAAAAAAAATCTTTTAAAAATGTGGATTTGTAGGTCAGAGCCTGAACCATATATCACTCATCCTTCAGATAAAAATAAATACGGCCACTTTTGTGTGAAGAATGCACCAGTATTGCATTGACATGATGGGCCCTGATCACTGAATCTGAAAGATTTATTATTTAGCCTTTTCTACTGCTGTGGTGGTTTCCCTTGGCTATCAGCCAAGTACAGCTGTTCATTCACTCTCCCTTCCCCCACAGGGAATAGGGGAGAGAACTGAAGGGGTAACAGTAAGGAGACTCATAGGTTGAGTTAAGAACAATTTAATAACTGAAATAAAATAAAACTTAAAATAGCAATTACAATAATTATAATAATAATGGTAATAATAAAATATATAAAAACACAGTGCAATTGCTCACCACTCACTGACTAAACCCAGCCCATTCTCGGATAACGATACTTAAGCAGTGACAATCCCAAAACTGAAACTGCAACCCCAAAAGAGTTAGAACCTGAGTGAGAGCCCCAACCAGGTAGAGACCCTCATTAATATACTGAATATTACATCATAGGATATGAAATACCCATCTCTCATTGGCATATCCAAATGTCAATCTGGCTTACTAATTTGAATATTCCTCACCCCCCTCTAGACCTTGCATCTCTAGCAAAAGAAAGTCCTTCAACTTCCAGCAACAATTGAAAACTTCAGTATGTTATCAACATTCTTCCCTTAACAAGTCTCATACTGAAACCAAAACACAGAACTATTCTAGCTACTAGAAAGAAAACTAGCTCTGTCCCAGCCGAAAACCAGGACAATGGGACAGAAATCATCTATTCCCATAAAATTGTTCCAAAAATAAATGGTAATTGACAGTTAAACTGAAATAAAGGGGATGGGGCAGTAGCTGGTCAAAAGTAAAAAGAAAACTTAGAAATTCTGTCTTAGACTTGCCAGATAAATCTAAGGTTTGATCCAGCTGTGTCTGGAGTAGATCAAATCAGCCAAGCTGACACATCATGTAACTAGACTGCAAACAATACAGTCTAGGTTGCCAAGCTTCCCACTCATAAGCAAGAAAACAATAAGGTCAGAAATCAGAAGGTGAGGCAAATAGCTTACGTCAAGAGAAATCAGGCAAGTTTTATGATCTAAATTTGCACTATGATACTGTTCAAATTAACATTTTAGAGTCACATACATATCTGCTCTTCAGAATCATTGTTAACAGACACTCCCTTTATGCTTTTACAAGGCCTAGGAATGGTGATAACCTCCCATTTCATGAAGATGCCTACTCCCCTAGCACTCCAGTTTCTAATTTTAATTGAGTTTATATCATTTCCTGCAAAATAAGAACCTGTTCTTTCAATATTTCTCCTACAGAAAAAAATTAAAATTGTATGATGTTACTCCTTTTGTGTTCTTTTAAAATACATGGGATAAGTGGGGAGAGACAGCCTCTGACTACAGCAGATGCACAATTACTGAGAAACAAATGAGGTTAAACTGGGGGCTTGTTTAGATTCTTTCTTGTTCTGTTTCATCTGTTTCGCTGTTTTACTTCTAAATATTTGAGCTATATTTCTATTTTTTTCTGCAAAACCACAGCTTAAAAGAGCCAAAGCAGCTTTCTGGAAAGCACTTTCTTTAATGTACTTACGGAATCAGAGTGTCTATATAGTTTTTAATTTGTGAGTGATTCTGAAAACTGGCACTCATTCCCAAGGAGACCACAGGCTTGTTGGCAACATGCTCCAAGAGGGGACAGTGACTGTTGGCAGGTGGAACCTGTTTCTGATCTGATACTGTGCAGTAACTAAGGAACATTTAACAAAATCTGAAAGATCTAATCCAGATTTGAATAAAACCATGCAGACTGTGGGACAAAGTAAATTAAAAAAAAACCAAAAACCCACAAACAAACAACAGAACAAAACAAAACCACAATAGAAAATAACAATCATAAAAAGCTCAAGAATGTTTTTATTTCCTGTAATAACTCAGCAATAAAGAGATGCTTCACACAGAACACATTGAGGAAGAGAGAATTTGGGGGTTGGGCATTATCAGAAGTCATTTCCACTGAAATTAATAATCATACTTTTGCAGTACAGCAGCCAGCTGCTGGAAAGGAGAAATGAAAAGCTGCATTAGAACAATTCCTAAAACAATAACATATATCCTGCATGGCTTGATACTAAAGGTTTTCAGCTGGAAATATTACTGATATTACTAGATTCATCTTGCTGTAGTGACTGATGGATTGTTAGTGGAAGTGGGTCAATATATCTTTTGATGTGATCATTACTAATCCAACCACACCATTCTCCTTTTCAGTACACCACTTTAGAGCAGTGCTGTTAAAAATCCTCTTGCACTAATCAGTTATTTATTGAATTTTTCTACATTAGTGCAATAAAAAGTCACTGTCTAATCTGAGGTTTTAGTATACAAGAATATTTCTCATAAGAAGTAGTTACAGCAACTATCATTGCTGTGGAGTTGTCTGAACTACATGGCATTGCACTGAACTTCAAGGAAGAGGGGAACAATTTATTTAAACACAAAGGAAATCTGTTCGGTTGCAAATGATAAATGGTAGAAGGAGAAAGAATTTGATGGGATTTTAAAACCTTGATTTTGTTTTCATGCCCCTCTAACTAAAAAAAAGATAAATTCTTTTTTCTGTGGCTGCAGTAAGAATTCTGAAAATTCACTAGAGACATGACTGAAGGGAGCAAGGAGAGAAAATATTGCAAAAGCATGGCTTATATTATAGCAGAAATAACTCCTGGTTATTCCAAGAATATTCCATTCAAGAATATAAATATTCTGGTCACAATGTCCAAAATCTAGAGTGAACCGCAGTTCTCTCACGTAATATTCTTAGGAGAGAAGGAAGAGCTAAACAAATTAAATCTGTAAACCTTAAGAAAGATAGTGATCCTTAGGAAAGATCCTTAATCTCCTCACATCCCTCTGAAGTCCCACTCATCCTCTGTCCAAAAGGTTAAATAGGTACTTTTGGGGATATCAGTATCTTCAAAGGTTCAAACAGAATCACCCATGACTGAGTGATACTTAAATTACTCATCTAAGAATATTATTAGCAGCTCTTTCAGTATCTATCTTGACTGCAATGACTGTTAAATTACCTCAGAGGCACAAGTCAGAAGGTAAGTCTCATGCTGCCAGAGTTACAACCACCAGAGAATACACAAACTACAGATGACAGTTTCCTGGCTCAAAAAACATTCTCTCCAACTCAAAAAAATGTTCACATCATCTTGACAGAAACAGGAATTCACACCAGAAGTAAAAAGTAGTTGCTTGAGTACAGGAGTTAATGGATTCATTATACACATTTTGTGCAAAAGCAATAGACTCCATATCAATAAGACATATTTGGTGCTTTTAAAGACTGATTTTAAGAAAAATGGAAACAAACATAAGATAGATTTTCCTTTAAAAATAATTTAAGACCAAAAAAAATAATAAAAAAGTGGATTGTGGTTTGGAACATTTCCCTAGAGGCCACAAAATATCCAAACATATGGTCAAGACAAGAGGAGACATTAAGTAATTAAACCAGATGCGACATAGGAAAACAAACAAAACTCTTGGAAAAAGTCATTTAGAAAATGGGATGGTAACAGCAATGAATATGAAACAGGCAGTGGGAAGCCCAACCACTAATGAGGAAAGTTGAAAGCCACAGGAAGAACCTGTGACTAGCAGGGTTAATGCCAAAGGAAGACTTTTTATTATACTAAAAGTGATCACTATCTTAACAATTGTATCAGGACTTTGTTCAATAAGCAAGGGGCAAGTGTTAATAACAGAGACAGAGACTTTCAGTAAATATTTCTGCGATGTGTTTTGCTTGTAAAAAGTTAATTATGATAAACCCATTTTGTTAGTAGCAAAACAAGATGTAAAAATAGAAGATATTTTAAATTCATTTAATTCATAAATACTTTTGATTCAGCAAATCCAGATAACTCTCAACTAATAGATAGGAAAGAACTGGTATAGGAGATGTCTGAACTGTTGGCGTGGATTTTCAATGAGACCAAAGGCTCATTTCTAATAATTAATGGTAATTTCCAGAGGACCAAGCTAAGAAAATAATCTTCTACCAAGACTTAGAAAAGGGTAAGTGGGGCAATACCTGAAGTAATTACAGACTTTGTCATTGTGCATTGATCTCAAAGAAAATAATGAAATAGATGATAAGGGACTCAATTAATAGACAGTAGTACAATGAAGTACTAATCTAAATACCCTTATATATAATAGATTTCAGCCTAATTCAATATTTTATGAGATTACATTTTTGACTGATAAAGGTTAATAGTGTTACACAATACACTTAGATCTCTGCAAGGCACAACTAACTGCACACCGCAAGATATCCTGATTAATAAATTAGAAGATCAGAATTGCATACATTAAATGGATTAAAAACAATCAAGGATAGGTCTTGTTGATCTCACTGGAAATCACCGCTCTGTGGCTGTATTTCCAAGGGCATTGCCACAGAGTGAAGTTGTTGGTCCCTACTTATTTAATATTTTTTATAAATTAATTGTGGGAAAGGAATCAAATTACCTAAAGATTAAGGGAGTGGTAAATAATGAAGATAAAAAGTCATTGAGACAGAGTAACATAGATTACTTTGTAAATCATAACAAATATTCAGGATGGTGTGAGTAAAGTCAAACTTTTTGGAGCATTCCATACTAACTCAAGTAAAATGCTGCTGTATTTTAGACCATATTTTGGACCAGCCATTAGACAAGTTCTAATTCAGCATACAAAATGAAATTAAGCTTTCAGGGGAATTTCTAACATTGTATAATTCATAAAACAATGTTGTGAAACCAATGAGAAGAAATTTTATATCTGAAGCCATCAGACACCCAGAAAGGCACTTCTGAGTAGCAGTCTACTTAACCTGGAAAATCTGCAAACACACATGAAAATGACTGACTTAAGGATTTCCAGAAAAGAAAAACACTGTAGAAATTAAAATGCAAATCTTACAGTCTCAAATGATCCTGAATTGTAACAACATGGTAAGGAGATCAAATAGCTTAGAAAAAAACCTCCCACAACATTTCACATGGTGAACATGATAGTACCAGAAGAGACAAGTCAGACACACGGTGCTGTTGAGTTGGAATAGAAGCCAGCCTCCAAGTCTGCAGAAACTTCTTTTGTATCCGCAACTGATGAAAGCCCAGAGAAGAGTCAGAGAATGCCCATGTTGTTGACAATCCACTGGGCATGCTCACTTGAATACTGAAATGAAAGCATAGCCACTATACACTTGATTTGTATACTAATTCAGTGTATTTACAGAACTAAATGATTTAACCTCTTTTAATTACTTTCCGTGACAAGGTTACCCACTAAGGGAAGCCAGTCAAGGTAATCTTTTCCGACTTCAGTAAAGTCTTCGATACCATCTCTCACAGCATCCTCCTGGACAAAATGTCCAGTGTAGAGCAGAATAAACACACACTGCTATGAGTGAGCAATTGGCTGAGGGGTCGGGCTCAAAGGGTTCCAGTCAATGGGGTTACATCAGGCTGGTGACTGGTCACTAGTGGGGTCCTGCAGGGACCCATCCTGGGGCCAGTGCTCTTTAATGTCTTTATCAATGGCTTGGATCCAGGGCTTGAAGGACTGCTAAGTTAGCGAT